>NW_024589912.1:0-88498 GCF_018446385.1 Zingiber officinale | reverse complement strand
TCTTAAGTAAAAATTGAGAAAGCACCATTTATTTTTAAGAGTACCCCATATAAAAAATAAAATAAAAAAGTATCAAATAAAAAGTCTTCAACTTAATTAAAATTGCTATATTACTATTATATTAAAATATTTTTTTATCAATTTAATTAAAATTATTTAAATTTAATAAAAATCATTTTAATTTTATCTAAATCATTTTAATATTACTGTAACATAATTATGGACGCAATTGCTATAAAGTCTAATAAATTAATTACTATAAATGGTATCAATTATGATTATAAGTATTAGTCTATTATAAATTATAACAATTATAACTATTACTATGAATTTGATTGAAAATTATTATTGATAGCTTTAATTATGTTATATTATTTAATCATGTTTAATTTAAATAATGAGAGATTTTTAGATAATGGAGTATGTCTGATATGAAAAAAAATGAGGATATAATCTGGAAGTGATTATATTGGAAGCGTATGTTTTACGTGATTTCAAAATTAACAAAAATTTAAAATAAAATAATATTAAATTATGTTTTATTAATCTTCGTTAACTTGAACGCACCTGTCTGTTATAAATTTAAATAATTACGTGTACGAAATAAAAATATTTTTAAAATATAAAATGAGACAAAATACCATCCTAATATTTTTTTTAAAAAAAAATGAACACCTTAGTCAAAATGCTCATTTATAAGTGTCAAGGAGCATTTTTGACAGCCCGGCCTGTGATCCAGAATGTATTATATTTGGAGAGTTTAAAAATTTTATAACATTGTATTATTTTTATGATACATCTATATTTACTAATTTATCCGGGTAGTTTGCCAATGAAAAAATCATACCATCTGCATCTACTATACTAGTATAATCCATGATTCATAGTATAATGATAGTTCCTGTATCTACCTCTACCCTGCCCCTGCCAGTGAAAATAAAATATTTTGAATGTACTAATGTGATGAGATAGAATGAACATTGATTAGCTAGATTTAAAAATTATTTATATAATTATCTCTGAAAAACTTTTGCTATGGAATATTAAAATTCGTTGGAACATGTAGGAATATTAAGATTATAGACGAATGCCTTAATATTCTTCTATAAGCAAAAGTTTTTCTATGAGGAGATCTCTTGTGATTCTTTTATAATCTTAATATTCTTACATGTTCCAACTTTGATCATAATATTCCATTAGCTAGAGTTCTTTAAAGATAATTGATCGTGTCCGAGCGCTGAGTCGATGGACGCTCGGGACGTGGTGCTCTCTGCTGTTTTTTTATGATGGTGTAGACTTTCGGTGAACCTGCAAAGAAGCTAAGCCGGGAGGGGTTTTCCGGCGACGACCCTCCGACGCTCAAGTCAAGCAATGAAGCAGAAGAGGAGTAACGCTACTGTGACTACAGTGATGAGAATCGCATACCTCCGTCGAAGTTTGGGGTCCTTATATAGGACCCCGGGGAGGCGCGAGCACGTTTCTCGATGCGTGCACGCTTCCCCAAACATACCTAAGTAGGATTGTGTCAGAAAAGCATGTCTGACATCATTCCGCAATCGTCCGAGCATATCCCGGATGTGACGGTGGAAACTTCCACCGTACGATACTCTATCCGCTCCGGCCGCCGACCATGCTGTTTGTCGGCGGCAGGTGTCTCGAGGATGACGTTATCAGCTGTCATTTTTGTCTCCTAGCGCTCTTACCGTTCCCGGGCCGAGCGAACTAGCCGCTCGGCGCTAATGGCTTCCGGGAATGCGCATACCTCGGCCAGGGCGGGGAAGCTCTGCTCATGTGCTCGGATGGAATTGCGCCTTATTTGTCCTGTGGCTTGGCTTAGCGCCCTGTTCGCCCAGCCCATAGACTCTTTTACCTTGAGCATCGGAAACCCGACCCCTGGTCGGGCTGTCTTTCGTCCGGTCCGAGAGACCCCTGGCCGGATGTTCGGTCGGCCGGATGCTCGTTCGACCCGCTACTCCGCTCGGCACAACCTTGGGGTTGACCTTCTTAACCATTGACCTCCATGTGTCGTTGACCTCCCGCCAACGAGGTTCCTCCGTTCTTACCACCGGATCAATAATTATATAAATAATTTTTAGATTTGGCTAATCAAGACTCATTCTATCTCATCACATCATAAACTACTGCATTCAAGTTTTTTATACAAAATAATAATTATATAAATAATTTTTAGATTTGGCTAATCAAGACTCATTCTATCTCATCACATCATAAACTACTGCATTCAAGTTTTTTATACAAAATATTATTAGTAAGCCCCTCCCCTATGTTAAACAAGTTGGGCCCTGGACTCCCACTAATGTAAATGTTAGATCAGAAAATGGTCTAGTATTTACGGATCCGAGAATCTCTTTCCTCACAGTAGGTAATGTTTTCCAAAAATAGCCCATTTTTTGTACTATATTTCGGGCAGGGATCCTCTGGTCCAGGATCCCTGGACCATCCCTGGTCCCTGTTCATTCATTGGTTGGATGAATTGGATCCCACCTGTTTAACAGATGGGGTCCAATTTATCGACCTAATGAATGAAGAGGGCCTCTTTTGGTCCAGAATTTTCTGGACCAGAGGATATGACCTCCTATATTTCATGTGTTCTCTCTATAAAATAGGACTATAGTATGTATTATATGTAGTGTAGATACAGATTTATGATTCAAAGAGAATTAGAATAGCAGCTTAGATGTACAGATCAAATCTTCCATCCCCAAATTTCTCTGTCCCCGTGTTCCCTGCCGATCGGACGGACCGGATTACATCTTAAGACATCATGACATCTTTAAGATGTGTGTAATATCCTTGTGATGTGTAAGGTATCCTTGAGATGTAATTTAGTCCGTCCGATCGGCAAGAGGACATGAAGACAGAGAAATTTGGGGATAGAGGATTTGTTCTCTTAGATGTAGATGTGTATGATTCAGTGAGAGCCCAATTGTGATTGGCTCGGATCCTCCCCCTCCAAGAATATGAGTTGTCTACCTTGAAGTATGGTACTCCGTCCATCTCTAGCTGAGTGGCTAAGTGGTTTGGCAAGGCATCCTTCAAAGGATCGCACTAAATTATTATTATTTTTATATATTTTAATAAAAAAAATATTTTAGTAAAGAAATGCGTCTTTTAAGAAATATGAAAATTTTAAAGTCCAAGCGCATCCTTAGAAAAAATGCCAAAAAAAAAAAGGCCTAAACCGGTGGAAATAAGTGCGCTTAAAGTCACACTACATCAAGTATCAAATAGATACAACACTAAACTAATCTCCATACTAAACTGTCATGATGCCCATTTGGGATAGAGGGAAGAAACATCACGACCAGCAACGACAAGTGGGAAAATCTCTCAGGGTTTCCACGGTGCAGGTGGCGGTGGGGGATCGGGAAACATGGCCGGAACTGATGAAAACATAGTGTTCTTGTCGAGTACTCCAGTCCTCTCCCCGGACAAGGCCACCAGGACAGCAACCAATCCAGCATTGCCGGCGAGAGTCGGCTCGGTGTAGTTGCGGTCGGACCGCACGTCTCTGAACCCGTCGTGCTTATCAGGTCCCGCCACCATTGCACCGATGATCGTGTTCGGATTTGCCTTCTTGGAGTCCCTCCATTTCCGCCCTCCTTTGCAGTCGTGCCGTCGTTCCCCGTTCTTCGGAATCGATGCTCCCCTATGATGAACACGCTTAGGGTACTCGGAGCCAAATCCTACGACGTAGCTCATGCGGTGTGGATTTCTACCCAGAATGTAATCGATCTGGAAACAACGCAAAGGAACTGCAGTTCAGTTTGCATCTCGAAATCTAGCAGAAGCTAATTAATGCATCGAACACGCTGACCTGAGAGCGAGCAAAGTCGCGCAAGGCACCGGCAGGGTAGAAGTCAGGGCCACAGTACCATCCTGGAATATCAGCTGCGTTGAGATAATCAGCGTAAAGCGTTGCGAGAAATGCTGCATTGACTACGTGCTGAAGGGGCGATGGATTTCCATGATTTAGTTCGATCAAACCCCCTGTATATAATAAACACGATCTTGAGAAATTCTAGGAGGAAAGACAAAAGGTGAATTCGATCGCAAATCTCTGACCTTTAGTGCGATTGAAGGATTTGAAAACAGGTAGATATGAGCACATGATGTCGGCAGTTTGTTTGTGAAAAGTTCTCAGTATTTCTTCATACGGGTAACCTGGGCTCAGGAACAACCTCAATCTACTAAGTAGTACCTATGGATAGATAGATAGATGAATGAAAGTGGTATTGAATTGTTTTCGAAGAAGCATAAACAATGGAGTTGTCACTCACTTGAGCACCAGGAAGCTTGTTGTCCCAGTTCAAAACTCCATACTGAGGACCGCCCCGAAATGCCCCAGCTCGTTGAGCTAATTTGGGATCAGTCGACACCGAAAGGCACGACGTATTGCCCGTCGCAAGGTACATCCATGCTCCGCCCCAAATAAGTTCATCGAAATTACTGGTTGAATTGTAGGAAGTCGCATCTCGTTGCCCAGTGTATATGTTCTTGTGTCTGATGTCTTTGGATGCGAACTTCCAGAGAGTAGAGGCGCCATGGATGAGCTTCTTGGAGTAGGCGCTGTCGTCTTTGAAGACGATGGAGGCGGCAGCCAAAGCAGCCGCCGTCTCTGCCATGAGATCGGAGCACTTATCGCGACAGATAGCAACCGGCCGCGGGTAGTCAATGACCTCTGGCCTCATCCAACAGTAAGAGGAACCTTGCCCAACCTGCAAAAACTTACAGATTTTCAGCAACCCATTTAAGGTTCATTCATCCAAATTTGTTTGCTTTCCTTTACCTGTGCCACAATGTTATCGGTTGTGTCCGCGGAAGAGTTAAAGGTTTTGAGCAGGTAATCGACGCCCCACCTTATAATCTCCTTGACATGGTGGAGCTCTCCGGCGGCCTCGTACTTGGCACTGTATTCGATGACACTCCAACTGAGCATGGTCATGGCGAAGGAAGCAGGGAAGGTGAACTTGATGGCGTCGCCGGCGTCGTAGAATCCCCCGACGAGACTCTTCCTGTATGATTGGTCGGAGAGGCCATCCCTCATCCCGGAGTTCCCCCTCCAGGATACATTGTTGTGTTTGGGAATCGGTCCCGCTGAAGAAGAAATTGCGGGAAAAAAAGAACGTTTTTGCCGTCAAAACCAGAAGCAAAAAAAAAAAAAAAAAAAGTTGTGAAGAGAACAATGAAGACTCACATCGCTGTGCGTTGAAGAACATAAGGGCCTTGTGGAGAGCGAGCGTGTAGTTATCCGGCGGCGGCACAGGGCGGTGGTGCCGGGGGACAGTCTTGACGACGACGGCACTGAGTCCTGCGAGCGCAGCGGCCACGACAACGGCGCCGACGATCCATAGGAAGAGCTTGTGGCTAACGAGGAGGCAACCGAGGTCGACGTACTTCGTCTTCTTCTTCCCGTGGCTCCCCGGCGCCGCGAGGAGCCAACTCTTCTGGGTCTCGTCCAGCTGCCGCGACGTCATCGACAGCGCCCCGGGGTCGAAATCGAGGTTGCGGCTGCGGTCGTCGTCGGTGGCGGAATCAGCGTGCAACTTCAGAGGCCCGCCCCAGGGGTTGCGGACGTACATGCTCATCCTTCCGGCGGCGCCTCGCCTAAGACGGGACCTTTCACTGCTCTCTCCGCCACTCCTTGCCCTGAGACAACAGCGAGACCGCCAAAATCCGAGTTTGAAAGAGGGGAAGAGAAAACAACGAAAGGTGAGGCCTTTATGCAGGTTTTGCCATCGATTTACCAGTTGGCCAGCTGGAACAGTAACCTCGGAAGTCGAGAGATTGAAACAGAGACAAGCTAAAGGAATTCGAGGAATGGAAAAGGGAAGTTTTTAGGGAAAATAACGCCCATCTTTTTCCAAGACATTAAAAGGAGGGCAACGCCATTTTTTTTATTTTAAAAAAAACACCTTCTTTTATGAATAATTTTGATCTTCTATTTTTTTTTTTCAGGATACAAAGTTGAAAGGCCCCGACATGGCAGATAAAGTGCAGAGTATGTTTTGTCTAGAAATTAGATATCCAATAAAATATTTTATATCTATTAAAAATTAATCACTTACAGGTACCAACGGTTTCAATCAGACAAATAATTTTGATACTACCTTAACTAATGTACTCAAAGTTTCAATTTTATTATCAAAATAATTTAGGGATAAAATAGATATTTGGAGAAAAATCAAATGCACTTTCCAAATTAATCAAATCATGAGCAGGATGACCCTTCAGATATTTTATTTTAAGAATATTTTTATTTTCAGTGCTATTATAGAGTTACGAGTAATCATTGTAAAGGTATCTTCAATGTAAGGTTTATGAGAAGTTTTTAAAATCTAAAAAATTAAATAAAAAATCTTGAATCATTGTAGAGGTGAGGTGTGAGGTTTGAGGTTTATAATTTAAGAGCAGTAGTGAAAATACAAATCTGTTCTTTTATCTTGAATTTGATGCAATATACATGAAGTTATGCAACTCATACTATGAATTGGATCATAAAAAAACTCATAGGGAGATTTAATCATTGGAGATATTTCAATAAACTTTCATATTATTGATGTAACATATTATGATCTTAATTGAGGATGCACTAATATATAAAAGTTACTAGATAATTGATACAAATGTATAATTTTTAATATAATAATGTTATATTGTAGCGTCTAGTTAGTAATTTCTATGCATTATAGTTATTTTCAAATAATTTTAATAAATTATTTTGATATAATAATATTTGGTGTTTATCGTATATGATTAAGCTTTTAATGAAATAATTATTTTTTCACATTATAATAACTACCGAATAGTTTTACACATTTAACTAAATACTAAATCTCAAAATGTTAAATTCTAAATTTTAAACTGAAATAGTTAATTTTTTATATTGTAGCAACTATCACATTATAGCTCAATTCTAAATTTTAAAATTACCAACATTAAATCATAAATTTTTAATACTGTTATATAAAAATAATCTTACTAATTTGATCAAATTTATTTAAAATTTATCAAAGTTATTTTGAAGTAATTGTAACAGTTAGTTTTTTCATTACGGACTGTAATAGCTACCGTTGAATAAAAGGTATTTTAGGGATAAAAGGGCGTCTTTCTCTTTAAAAATAAAAAGACGTCATTTTAATTAACATAGATATTTTAGTTTTATGAAAAAATATTTTAATAATAAAATAAAATTTTAAAGAAGTTTTGACTTTAATCATTCGAGAGACGCTTGAAAACATAGGTAGGGGAGCATTTGGACTTGAGAAATTTTTTAACCATGATTTACAAATCATATTCAATCAATACGACGACAAAGTAAAAAATAACAATCAACTACAACAAACTTAACGGCCACCACGTCATCACCTAACCGTCAACCTCGATTTCTACCTCAGGATGCAAACGTCTGACTCACCGATCTCCCCGCCAAAGTCACCGGCCAGCACAGCCTGCTCCTCCTCCTCTCGTGCAGATTTAGCCGGAGGACGTGCGAAACGACGCAAGCTTTCCCACCGGTGTTCGCGCTCCACACTACTCTCTTCGCACTATAAAAGAGCACCCCTCTTTCGTCTCCTCCACCCACACTCTTCTTTTTCTCTTCCTCTCCCTCTCCTTAATTCTCCGTCGATGGCCTATTCGATGTCGCCGACAACGCTGTTGATGATGTTGCTGAGTCTCCTCCTCGGCGGCGTTCTCCCCGAGGACCCTTACCTCTACTTCACCTGGAACGTCTCCTATGGCACCATCGCTCCCCTCGGCGTCCCCCAGCAGGCCATCCTCATCAACGGCGAGTTCCCCGGCCCCAACATCAACTCCACCACCAACAATAACGTAATCGTCAGCGTCTTCAACAACCTCGACGAGCCCCTCCTCTTCACTTGGTCCATTTCCACTTCTCTGTTTTTTTTTTTGTTTTGTTTTTCCGGCGATCGAGCTCGCTGTGTTTCTTAATCTCCCTGTTCTTGATCACGAACAGGAATGGGATTCAGAACCGGAAGTTTACGTGGCAGGACGGTGTGGCTGGGACCAATTGCCCGATCCTGCCGGGGAAAAACTTCACGTACCATTTCCAAGTGAAGGACCAGATCGGTAGCTTCGTGTACTTCCCCTCTCTCGGGATGCAGAAGGCGGCAGGCGCCTTCGGCGGCCTCCGCGTGAACAGCCGCCTCCTCATCCCGGTGCCCTACGATGACCCCGCCGACGACTACACCCTCCTCATCGGCGACTGGTACACCAAGAGCCACAAGATCCTGGAGAAGACGCTCGACGCAGGGAAGCCCATCGGCCGTCCCGCCGGCGTCCTCATCAACGGCCACTCGGGCAAGGACGCCTCAGGCAACGACGATCCGCCACTCTTCTTTATGGAGGCCGGCAAGACCTACCACTACCGCATCTGCAACGTCGGATTGAAGGTGACATTAAATTTCCGGATGCAATCGCACTCGATGCTACTGGTGGAGATGGACGGGTCCCACACGGTACAGAACAGGTACGACTCCCTCGACGTCCACATCGGCCAGTGCCTCTCCGTCCTGATCACCGCCGACCAAACTCCCGGCGACTACTACGTGGCGGCCTCCTCGAGGTTCACCAAGTACAGCATCTCCGCCACCGGGATCATCCGCTACAACGGCTCTAACACCCCGCCGTCGAAGGACGTCCCGCCTGCGCCGGAAGGTTGGTCGTGGTCGTTCAACCAGTGGCGTTCCTTCCGGTGGAACCTCACCGCCAGCGCCGCCCGCCCCAACCCGCAGGGCTCCTACCACTACGGAAGCATCAACATCACCCGCACCATAAAGCTAGTCAGCTCCACCGCGAAGGTCGACGGGAAGCGGCGGTACGCGCTCAACGCGGTGTCGCACGAGGACACCGCCACGCCGCTCAAGCTCGCCGAGTACTTCGGCATCGCCGGCAAGGTGTTCCAGTACGACATCATCGGCGACGAGCCGCCGCAGGATACCTCCACCATCAAGATCGCGCCTAACGTATTGAACATGACGTTCCGGACGTTCGTGGAGGTGGTGTTCGAGAATCCGGAGAGGACGACGCAGGCGTACCACATCGACGGCTACGCCTTCTTCCCCGTCGGGATGGGGCACGGGTCGTGGACGCCGGAGAGCAGGAGTCTGTACAACAACATGGACGCGGTGAGTAGGCACACGATCCAGGTGTACCAGAGATCGTGGTCGGCGGTCCTGATGACGTTCGACAACGCCGGGATGTGGAACCTGAGGTCGGAGCTGTGGGAGCGGCGGTACCTCGGGCAGCAGCTCTACTTCACGATCCAGTCGCCGGAGCGGTCGCTGAGAGACGAGAGCAACATCCCTGACAACGCGCTGCTCTGCGGCGACGTCGTCGGCCTGCCGAAGCCGCCACCCTACGTCTAACGGTTCCGACGAGGCTTAATTAAGTAGTGTTTAATCGATAAGAAAATTAATTAATTACTAGGGTGACATGAGAGTGATTTTATTATTTTGCGATTGCCCTTTTTATATTTATTTATTATTTTTTTTAGCCATCATATGGCAGAATAATTCATCGGATTTTACCGAGATTAATTCTTACTTAATTATATAAACATGTCATGTAATAATCAACTCGGCTATACGTTTATTGTTTGAGGTGGTGAGGATGATTAGTGTTAATGTGTTATGCTTATAGTCGGTGTGGACCTGGGCTTGTGTGAAACTGAGAGTTGGGATGGAAGTGCTTTTATTCTGACTTAGTCAAGATGTCCGGATTATTTTTAGGCGCTCAGACTCACTTAGGTTCACAGTATATATATATATATATATATATAAAGAAGTTATGTGAACACTTCAATTTTTTTATTGTTGATTTTTTAAGTTTTTGGTTATGTTAATAAGATTTTGATTTTAGAATTTAGAGATTGATCAGTTATAGCATTAAACATGAAAAAAAAATTAAATTGAAAAAAATTGAGGTGTGCATAGAGTGTAAAGTCCATTAATAAAAGGTGGAATTTGTAACTTCAGCAGTCTCACACGGTTAGCCCCACGACCATATATGAGGAGGTAAATCGGAAAATTATAGTTGGCTAATACGAGGGAGAACTTTTTCTTTAAATTTATTGAGATTTAAATCTTACCCTATTATAATAATTTTATCCTGTACTAATCAATTCAATCTTACCCTAGACGTCCTTAACATTATGACAAAAGGCGAATACGTTCGCCCCTAGCGTCCCCGTCAACCCGTCTCAGGGTCAATATGGAGGAGATAAATCATAGACGGCTACTAACCTTAAGCTTTAGAATAATGACTAACACATAAGAAAAATATTTACATTAATTTTATCGAGATTCGAATTTCAGATCTCATTGTGGCAATAGAGGTCCTTAACGTTGTTCTATAATATAAAGTTTAATTCAATTAAATTGCAGCAATTGATGTGTGAGAATTAGCTGTGTTTATTTTTGTCCTAGTGGGAAGGCAAAAGGCTAATGTAATTTTCAAATAGAGAAAATTACATTTTCACTCATGTAATTTACATCTTTTTTAATTTTAATCCTATTATGAGTTAATTTATGTTCTTAGTCCTGTAACTTATAATATTTTTTAATTTTAGTCTTTTTTCCTCTAAAATTGAAATTTTTCAACGAAAAATGTTTAGTTTGTAATTGAAATATTAAAAACACATGGGTCATAAAAAATTAAAATCCCCAAATTAAATTTACAATTCATCATTTTCCATTGAAAAATTTTAATTTTAGAAGAAAAAAAATTGAAATTAAAAAATATTACAAGTTACAAGACTAAAATATAAATTAACTCAGGATTAAAATTAAAAAAAAATATAAGTTATAGGACTAAAAATATAATTTTTTCTTTCAAATAATTAATGTAATTAATGTTTACTTTCTATGCATGACACGAACTACAAGTGAAGTTGGGACCTCATCATACTTTCTGAATTTAAGTAGTGGATGAAATATGAAATCAGATTGTTTATCTCGGATTGTAATATCAAAATATCTAATATTAAAAAAAAAGTTTCGTGGAATTGCAATACTTTTTTTTTTTCTGAAGGGAAAATATCCAATCAACCCAATTCAAAGCCCAATCGTTTGACGGATTTTTCCAATTAAGCAAAAGATTCTCAACCCATTCCAGTCACGTTTTACCTTGACTTATTTCAGCAATTACATACTATATTTTTTGACCACAATTCATTAAGGTTTTGTTTGATGAGGAGTAATCATTTTTATAATATAATCCAGATTGATTATTTTATTTAGTATAATTTTAATGTTGTAATATAATCAGAATTTTAAAAAGATAATAAAATTTTGTAATATGAATTACAAAGCAAACATGTAATCCAATTACATTTCAAGCCCAATTACATAAGCCCTAATCAAACATAGCCTAATTAGATTCATGTTCTTATTCAATCTAAATACATAAACTATAAAATTCATATATCTCTTGGTTCATATACATGAAGTATTTACAATGGTTCATTTATTAAGTTTAATTTTTTAACTTCTCCTACTTAAAATTTTAAATTTTTTTACTCCAACCATGAACCGCAATCTCTAAAATCTTCAAACTTAAATGACTTTTATAAGAATATCAACAACTTGACCATAGTCTTCACATACTCTACTCCAGCTCAAATTTTTATTTGCTATACATTTTCGAATAAAATGATATTTATATCAATGTTGACATTCGAAAATGATATTGTATATCAATGTTGACACGGATATGGCTGGATGGGTAGAGGAGAAATTAAGAGAAAGAGGAGGGGTAGGGTGGTCTTTTCATGGTATAGGGTTTTAAGGAGGAAGTGGGAGCACTGTTGAGAGGGGAGAGCTTGTTGGTTTCGGCCCGCCGCCAGGAGACTTCACGAAGGAGGCTCCATCGCAGTCCGCCTCTCGTCGATGTCGATGGTCATTCTTCTCCTTCCCTTCTTCTCGATGTCAATGGCCATTACTGTCATTGCCTCCCTCTCCACGCCCCTGTCGTCACCACCGTCTCCCTCGTCGCCAGCGAACCATCTCCTCTCTCTTTCTCTCACTTCCTCTCACTTCCTCTTTTCCCATGGCCAGCACTACCTCCAGTCCTCTAACCGGCTGACGCCGCCAGGGGACTAGGGCGCCTCCTCTCCTTCACGCTCCGCTCCTCGCCGACGAGGCCGCCCCTCCTCTCCTTCTCCTCCTCTTGTTGTAGCCACCGTGAGCAGGGGGAGGGGAAGTTCTCTTCTTCCTCGTGCCGCCGCCACAGAGACCTTCGACAGGACTCGCCACTCGCTGGACCACCCGTGTTGCACGCACATCGCGCGCATGTCGCCGACCACACGCAGTAACCCCTTCGCCGGTAGTCTCCACTTGCCGCAGCCTCCCTGGCCGGTAGCCACCACACGCCGGCAGTCCATGTGCTGTCAGTCCCCGCGCCGATCTCGTACCTGTTCTAGCTTTGTGTTGTTGTTGTGTTTCAGCCTTCGTGTCGTTGTTACTGTCTAACGCTCGACCTGTCGTTATCTCGGTCTCCGAGATCGTTCTTGCATCCTGGCATACGTGTCAATATTATATCCCGACCTGCGTGTCGATATCTTGTCCTGACCTGCGTGCCAATGTCATAGTCCTGCCTGAGTGCCGACATAGCATCCGATTTCTTGCCATCGTGCTCTACTCCTCGTCGTCAGATCCAACTCTCAGCCTGATCACAGTCATCAGCTCTTCCGGGTCACGACAACTCGACCAGCGTCCCATCCGAGGGCGCTCCCCCCGGGTCGGGGTACGTCCCTGTACTCATCTTGTATTTATTTAGTTGTTCTACCATTATTCGGCTGCTTATATGTTCGTGGGATCCGCCTCGAGCATCGGGGTATCAGAGACCGGGACAACCCGGTCGCTGGCTGCAGGTAGCGTTGACCGGAGATCTTCAGATGACTTGGTCAACACAGAAGACAGCTCACCCTCTGGGTCATGGAGATGCTGTCAACATTCCAGACATGTCATTCCGGCAATTCTGTCTTCTCAGATTCCTGACAGGAACATAATTGGCGCCGTCTGTGGGAACTTCGCCTGATCCGGAACGTGAAGATGGGCAACGCCGAAAAATTCTGCCATACTCATGAGTTTGGTGGGTTTCAACGAGCGTATCATATTCTCCTCACTCCACGGGTATTCGGGAGTCGAGGAATTGAGTTAGATCCTCTGCTGGATGGTAGGTCAGTTTTTCCCGTTGTATTTTCTCTTTCGATCATAGGATCTGCCATAGTTCTCCGGTCGAACACTCCCGTGTCGATCGGCCCGGCTTGTCTTATATTAGAGCCACATGCTTGATGTCGAAGACTCCCGTGCCGATCGACCATGTTTACATTATATTAGAGCCACATGCTCGATGTCGAAGACTCCCGTGCCGATTGGCCGGGATTATATTATGTCAGAGCCGCGGACTCAACGTCGAAGACTCCCGTGTCGACCGATCGAACTTGTCTTATATTAGAGTCACAGGCTCGATGTCGAAGACTCCCATGCCGATCGGCCGGGTTTACATTATATTAGAGCCACAGACTCGATGTCGAAGACTCCCGAGCTGATCGACAAAGATTATATTGTGTTAGAGCCGCGGGCTCAACGTCGAAGACTCCCGTGCCGATCGGACGGGCTTGTCTTATATTATAGCCATAGGCTCGATGTCGAAGACTCCCATGCCGATGGACCGGGTTTACATTATATTAGAGTCACAGGCTTGATGTCGAAGACTCCTGTGCCGATCGGCCGAGATTATATCGTGTCAGAGCCGCGGGCTCAATGTCGAAGACTCCTGTGCCGATCGGCCTAACTTGTCTTATATTAGAGCCACAGACTTGATGTCGAAGACTCTCGTTCCGATCGGCCGGGTTTACATTATATTAGAGCCACAGGTTCGATGTCGAAGACTCCTATGCCGATCGACTGAGACTATATTATGTTAGAGTTGCGGGCTCTACGTCGAAGACTCCCGTGTTGATCGGTCGGGCTTGTCTTATATTAGAGCCACATGCTCGATGTCGAAGACTCCCGTGCCGATCGACCGGGTTTACATTATATTAGAGTCACAGGCTCAATGTCGAAGACTCCCGTGTCGATCGGGCGGGATTATATTATGTTAGAGCCGCGGACTCAATGTCGAAGACTCCCGTGCCGATCGACCAGGATTATATTATATTAGAGCCACAGGCTCGATGTCGAAGACTCCCATGCCGATCAGCCGGGATTATATTATGTTAGAGCCATGGGCTCAATGTCGAAGACTCCCGTGCCGATCGTCTGTGATTATATTATGTTAGAGCCACGGGCTCAATGTCGAAGACTCCCGTGCCGATCGGCCGAGATTATATTATATTAGAGTCGCGGGCTCAAAGTCAGAGACTCCTGCGCCGATCGGCCGAGTTTGAGTTATATTAGAGTCATAGGCTCTAGAAGTCGAGCGGCGACTATAAACTCATGTAAGATCGTCGAGCGGCAACGTTAAACCCAGGTTTCCACTGACGGTCGAGCGGCGACCTTAAACCTGAGTCTTCATCAAATCGTCGAGCGCTGACGTTAAACCCAAGTCTCCACCGACGGTCGAGCGATGACCTTAAACCCGAGTCTTCATCAAATCGTCGAGCGGCGACGTTAAACCCAGGTCTCCACCGACGGTCGAGCGGCGACCTTAAACCCGAGTCTTTATCAAATCGTCAAGCGACAATGTTAAACCCATGTCTCCACCAACGGTCGAGCGTGTTGGAATGTATACTAAAAGCCTAACTTTTTGTATAAACATTTATAAGAATCACATTGGTCAAATGTCTACATTTATGTTAAGTGTAGTTGTCCATTTAATTTATATTGTAGATAACATGGTGTGAGGAGACACACAGAAGATCATGTTATCAGATCCTTATAAATTATAAATAGTAGCTCACGACTAAGATGGAATGAGATAAACCATTAGAGTAGTTGTAGTTTAATTTAATAATAGTTTATCTTGACTATAATATTACACTAGTACACTATGAGTGTATTGAGCATGACCATTTAAGGTAATTTCTTTTTATACTGACTATATAAAAAAAACAAAATCTCTGTTATTATGGAAGTGCATACTCTTAATCATGATATAATAACAAACACGTATATTTAATATTTATTTATTTAATTTATCAAAGGGTGCGATTTAGTTCGATAAATCAATAGGCCCGATAAGTTGGGAAATGATATTATTTATAGGGTGTGTTGTTGATTATAGAATGAAACTGTGTCCTAGTTATTTAGGTTGATGATATCCCCTTGAGGAGCTCATAAGGATTGTCATGTAAACCCTGCAGGTGAACCTAGTTCGACATGACAATGAAGTTGAGTGGTACTACTCTTTCAGCTGGATATTAATTAAGTGAATTGTCAGTAACTTATTTAATTAGTGGACATTCGATATCTTAAACACAGGGAGATTAATGCACTCATAATAAGAAGGAACCCATAATGTAATTTCGGATTGGTGCGGTAGTTCAATAATAACTCTTTAGTGGTATGAGTTATTATTGATGAACTTAAGTTGGGTGTTCGGGGCGAACACAGGAAGCTCAAGCTCATCGGGAGACCAAAACCAATTTCTCCTCTCGGTCCCTATTGTAGCCTCTATAAATCCTTGTATCCACAAAGTCCACTTCTTACCCAAGTAATGGGTCAGCCACATCCTTGCTTGGTGCAAGGGGGCCGACCAAGCATGAGCTTGGAAGCCAAGAGGTGGTCGGCCAAAGCTTGGTGCCCAAGCTAAGGGCCGGCCACATGAAGAATAAAAGGAAAAGGAAGTTTTGTTTTGAAACAAAATTTTGTTAAAATCTTTCCTTATTTATAGTTATCTACAATAGTTAAAAGAGAGATTTTATTTTATTAAAATCTTTCCTTTTTTGTAGTTATCTACAATAGATAAAAGAAAGATTACAATTTCCTTTTATAGCCATCTTCATGGTTTTAAAAGAAAGTTTTAAAATTTTAAAATCTTTCCTTTTATAGCTATCTACAAAAGATTAAAGAGAGATTTTAATTTTGTTAGAATCTTTCCTTATTTGTAGTTATCTATAATGTTTAAAACAGAGATTTTAATTTTTTGATAAAACTTTCCTTTCTTATAACCATGATTTAAAAGGAGAAGTTTTAATTAATCTTTCCTTTTTTGTAGTTGTCTACATGTTTTAAAAGAGATAGATTAATTATAAAACTTTTCTTTATTGTCATGTACAATAGGAAATTTAAAAGAGAGAGATTTTAATTGTTATTAAAATTTTCTTTTTTAAAGGAAGACCACAAATAAGGAAGTTTTAATTATGTTTAAAACTTTATTTTTTTACCTTGACCAAGGATTATAAAAGAGAAGGAGAGGGTTCCTCATGAGGAGACACAACTCTATTCTATTCCTCTCTCTATCCTTGGTGTGGTCGGCCCCTCCCCTTCTCCCTTTCTCTTAGGCCGGCAGCACCTCTTCATCTAGTCTTCTCTTTTGCTTCCTTAGGGCCGGCGGCATCAAGGATTTAAAAATCCTTGTGGCCGATTACTTGGAGAGGAAGAAGAAGAAGAGGAGAAGCACTTGGTGGCTGGTTGCTTGGAGGAGAAGAAGAAGAAGGAAATTTCCTATTTTGATATCCCTTGATGGCTCGATAGTCTTGGAGGAGAATAAGCGGTTCGAGTGGATTTCATCTTAGTAGATCGTTGCCCATACAACGTCCAAGAGGAGGAGAGGAATACAGCAGAAGATCAAGAGGTCTTTAGCTACAAAGAAAGGTATAACTAGTTATTTGTTTCCGCATCATAACTAGTTCATGTTCTTTGTATAGATCTTGAAAAACCAAACACAAGTGGCTATCGATTTTATGTTATCATTTTTGTTATCGATTTTATTTTTCAATTTCATATTTCAATAATGTGTTTCTATTGAGGTCTCTATAGTTAAACCTAGTTTATTGTAAGAAGTTAAATATTCAATTTCTTTGTGAGGCTTTGTCTAGGAAGTGGTGGATGATCCCATACCCAAGAAAGCCTAGTGTCTCGCCATGTTTAACCTGGAAGTCGATCTTTGAAATAGATATTTGATAACTTCTTTAATATGGTTTAACTTAGGAAGATCACATCGGTTAAACTTGGAGTAAAAATGTTAAGTATCGTTTTCAATCTAAGTTTAACTTCTGAAGGATAATTTGGATTAATAATATTAAGCATCGTTTGCAATCCAAATTTAACTTTAGTAGAACACATGGTAGCTATGATAGTTCTATGCTTGTACAAATTTTTGTACAGGGGAACTAGGACGGTATTCCGAGTAGCAACCAACGGAGCGGTGACCTTAAACTCAGGTCTCCACCATCGGATCTTCTATCTCCCCCGTTCGGGGTCGAGCGATCGTCACCATCGGATCTCCTATCTCCCCCGTTCGGGGTCGAGCGGTCTTCACTGGTCACGGACCAGCATATCAGATATTCTATCTTCCCCGTTCGAGGTCGAGCGGTCTTCATTGGTCATGGACCAATCTTATCGGATCTTCTATCTCCCCCGTTCGGGGTCGAGCGATCGTCACATATTAGATCTTCTATCTCCCCCGTTCGAGGTCGAGCGATCGTCACATATCGAATCTTCTATCTCCCCCATTCGGGGTCGAGCGATCGTCACCTATCGGATCTCCTATCTCCCCCGTTACGGGTCGAGCGATTTTCACTGGTCACAGTCTAACTTATCAGGGCATTCATCTTCCCCATTCGGGGTCGAGCTATCTCCAATGATCTCGGACAGGAGTATCTCCACTGATCTCGAACCATTGGATCGCCACTGGTCTAGGGCTGAAGTATCTTCACTGGTCTCAGACCAGCGTACCCTATGGGTTCCATGCCCTTCGGCCACATGAGCCTCGCACCCACTCGAGACACCAACGTCGTGCTTTTCTCTCTCCCATTCGACATCATCCCACTCAGTACTCGATTGCCAGGCCAGCATTTTACGATCGCCTGGTTGGCATTCTCTAGGCCACTCATTCAACACCCTTGTAGTCGTCCGACCGGTATCGCTCAGTCGTCCGACCGGTATCGCTCAGTCGTCCGTTCGGCCACACACTTGAACTAGGTCGAATGCTTGACATTCTCTAGATGGTCTGGTCAGTATTTTACGATCGATGGGTTGACACTTTCTCGGTCGCTCGCTCGGCATCGCCCGCTCGTTCGCCCGGTCAACATTTTACGATCGACTGGTAGACACTCACTCGGTTGCCAGTTCGGCATCGCCCGCTCGTTTGCCCGGTCAGCATTTTACGATTGATCGACCAACAATTTCTCAGTCGCCTGCTTAGCATCGTCCGCTCATTCGCTCGGTCTGTTCGGCATCCCGCGTGTTGCTCGATCGACTATCATTTTGCATGTCACTCACTTAACATTTTGCCGCTCGCCCGGCATCGATCCGATCATCGACTTGGTATTATTTCTCGTAGTTCACTCGGCATTGCTACCATCTCTCACGCAATGCTCTCTTATTACTCGGTTCACATTTTTTCGATTGCCTGATCAGCATTTTCTCTATCTCGTGCTGGGTTCTATCACCCGTCATTCTACCTGATCATCATTATCTCTGTTGCCTGGATGACACTCTTTTGGTCGCTCTCTTGGCATTTTCGTAGCCACTTGATCAATATCACTGGATCGTTTGCTCGATCGCACCCGATCACTCTGCCCAGCATCGCCTAGTCGTCTACTCGATATCACTCGGTCCCACTCGGCATTCGCCCGATCCCTCGCTTGGCTTGACATTGTTTTTTGTCGCTCGGTTAACACTTGTTTTTCGTCTAATAGCCTAATCACCCTGCTTAGCATTGCCCGACAGTCTCCTCAATATTGCTTGATTTCCTACAAGGCATTGCCGCAACTCCTCATTCGATGTTATAAAACGAGCCCGATGATTTGATTCTGCTGTGATTCTGTTTTACATCAGGTTTGGTCTAGTTAGTCGGGTGTGTGCCTCCTTCAACTAGACTTGAGGGGGAGACTTATGATACAGATATGGCTGGAGGGGTAGAGGAGAAATTAAGAGAAAGAGGAGGGGCAGGGTGGCCTTTTCATGGTATAGGGTTTTAAGGAGGAAGTGGGAGCACTGTTGAGGGGGGAGAGCTTCGTTGGTTTCAGCCCACCGCCAGGAGACTTCACGAAGGAGGCTCCATCGCAGTCTGCCCCTCGTCGGCGTCGATGGTTGTTCTTCTCCTTCCCTTCTCCTCGATGCTAACAACAATTATATTGTTGTCATTGCCTCCCTCTCTACGCCACTGTCGTTACCACTGTCTCCCTCGTCGCCAGTGAACCATCTCCTCTCTCTTTCTCTCGCTTCCTCTCTTCCCATGGCTAGTACTGCCTCCAGTCCTCTCACTGGCCGAGTCCGCCTCCTCTCCTTCACGCTCCGCTCCTCGCCGGCGAGGTCGCCCCTCCTCTCCTTCTCCTCCTCTTGATGCAACCACCGCGAGCAGGGGGAGGGGAAAGTTCTCTTCTTCCTCGCGCCGCCGCCACAGAGACCTTCGTCGGGACTCGCCACTCGCCGGACCACCCGCGCCGCATTCACATCACGCGCCTGTCGCCGACCACGCGTAGTAACCCCTTCGACGGCAGTCTCCACTTGCCGCAGCCTCCTTGGCTGGCTAGCCAACCACGCGCAGTAACCCCTTTGTCGGCAGTCTCCACTTGTCGCAGCCTCCCTGGCCGACAACCACCACACGCCGGCAGTCCATGTGCTGTCAGTCCCCACGCCCATCTCGTACCTGTTCTAGCTTTGTGTTGTTGTTGTGTTTCAGCCTTCGTGCTGTTGTTACTGCCCGACTCTCGATCTGTCGTTATCTAGGTCTCCAGGGTCGTTCTTGCATCCTGGGCTACGTGTCAATATTATATTCCGACATGTGTGTCGATATCTTGTCCCAACCTGTGTGCTAATGTCGTAGTTCGGCCTGCGTGCCGACATAACATCCGGTTTCTTGCCACCGCGTTTGGCTTCTCTTCATCAGATCCAGCACTCAGCCTGATCAGAGTCATCAGCTCTTCCGGGTCACGACAACTCAACCAGCGTCCCATCCGAGGGTGTCCCCCGGGGTCAGGGTACGTCCCTGTACTCATCTTGTATTTATTTAGTTGTTCTATCATTATTCGGTTGCTTATATGTTCGCGAGACTCGCCTCGAGCATCGAGGTACCAGAGACTGGGGTAACCTGGTCGCTAGCTGCAGGTAGCGTTGACCGGAGATCTTCCGATGACTTGGTGAACATAGAAGACAGCCCACCCTCCGGGGCATGGAGATGCGGTCAACATTCCAGACACGTCGTTCCGACCCACTCAGCCATGGCAGCAGAGAGGACCTCAGAGGACTCGGAGTGACTCACGTCAATAGCGACCGCCAAGCTCCCAAGGTCAGGTATATCATATCCAGAGTCAGAAGGATCCAGTGATACCAACGACCACGTAGTACTCTGCCGCAGAGTCTCCTCATCAGGCATATCCTGTGCAGCACGACCTTTCCCTTCCATTTCAGCCTTACCCGACATTTCAGGCCCAACCTCAGTTTCAGTACCAACATCAGCAGCCGGTTATCGCACCTCCGAATCCACCTCAAACTATTCCAGGTATACCCACATCGAGTGATGGGGTGGGATATGCTGTTACACGGGAGGAGGCGCAGCGGACCGAGGATCGGTCTTCCGAGGTATTATTTTACTTTATACATGTATTATAAATCTATGGATACCGCTCACTTGGCTACCAGGATTCATAAACTCTAGTACTTAGCCTGGAGGTCTAGAGTTTGAATTCTGGAGAAGGCAAAAATCCACTGGCCAGGGATGGGAAGACCTAGTGAGTAACGGCACGACCGAGGGTCGTCGGTCGACGATATAAGGGGTCGCCAGTTGGGTCGTCCAATGGACCGCCAAATTTGCCGCCCAAGAGGCCGAGGGGTCGGGTCGTTACAATAAAAAGGTCGAATTAACCTAAGTGTTAAAATAAAGCCCTAAGTTTTCTTCCTCCCAAATCCCCGCCGAATTCCCTTTGTCCCCGAGCCCTCTCCCCTTCGCGAGTTTCCGCACGCTGCCGCCGGCCTCTCTTCCTCGCGCACGAGCACCACGACAGCCGGTGATCTCCTTCTCTTCCTCGCGCAGGCACCACAGCTGGCGATCTCAACCTCAACCGAAGTTCCAGCCATCGATCCTCTCCTCTCCGAGTCGTGCCCTAGCTGATCTCGCAGGTAGTTTCCCCTCTGGTAGGTGTGGGTAAGCATTCCTTTTGGTAGTCTAGCATAGGGATTCAGATGCTATTCCTAGTTTTCCCCGAAAGTTGCTTGATTTTCTATTTTATCGCGAGAGATTGATCCGGGTTTGGGTGATTGCGTTTTGTGTTAGGTGATGGCTTTGTATTCTTATAACAACTTTAATGCTTGTGGAATGGATTTCGGGAATAAGGGATAGGAGTTGGCGTGTAGAATGCTTCTGAATGATGTCCTTTGTTCTTCAATGAGTCTTTGTGTCCGATTTTCTGCTCTAGGTTTAGGAGGAATGTGATTAGTTTTTGATGTGGCTTTGTTTCTGTGTAGCGACTTCAATTACTTGGAATAGATTTTTTGGATGAGTTGATTCAATTTCGTCGTTGCTTTGCTTCCAGGTAAATTTCAGAATTTTGGATAAGATTTTGGTAAGTTGTTTGGATTCTCAGACAGGAGTGAAGTGTGTTAAGATGTTTTCCATTGTGTTTCAGTTCTGGTGTGGGCTAAGCTGTTTCTGGACAGAAGTTGCATTGTTTTGAGTGATCCTGGTGTTGTTTCCTCATGTGTTGGTTGTTTTATTTCTAGACAGAATTGAAGTGTTTTAAAATGTTTTTCATTTTGTTTTACTACTGGTGTTGGCTGTGGAATTCTAGACAGCTCCGAAGGGATAGGATTTAGTGTGGTTAGGTGGATGTCTACAACGTTTTTTTTAGAAACCTAAGTTGGGTTTGAGTCTAGTTTGTTGTTGCTTGTGTGATTAGCTTAATTATACAGTACCCAATTGCAGGATGTTGATTTAGACGATTGACGTGACGGGGCGTGATTTGGTTTGGACTACACATTTAAGGCGGGTACTTCTTACCTTGATTCTTTAGTTCTTTGAACTTAGTGCATGAGCTATTTTGGATAAGGACTATTTTACCTTGACTCCACTCGTAATTTTTCCTATGTTTGATACTTCCACTCAAAACCTTTGAGATAGTCATTTTTATATGCATGCAGTCTCTTATTGTTATCAATGACATTAAGCAGATACTAGAAACCAACCTTGTATGTTTTGTTTGTTGTTTATTTATGTACCGAATTGAGCATGCTGGCTTCATGTAGCATACCTAATACCTGATTTTTACTTATGTTTATAGGATGATTGCTGCATTGTACGCATCATGTCATTGCATGCATGCAGACGACCACTTCTTCCTTGTGGGGGAGTGAGTCGTCGGGCCGCGCCGCACACTCGGTCACTCATGGGTAGTGGTAGCTGGAGGAGATGCCGCTTATCCTGTCATGCCGCACTCGACCACTCATGGATAGTGGTAGCTGGAGTTGCGAGCAGCAGGGACCCCTTCGCTTGGTAGCTAGATAGCTACTTAGCACCTGTCCATCCGGTCACTTGAGAGTAGTGGCGGCTTTTTGGTGGTACAGTTGTCATTGATCCGACCTCTCGACCATACAGGGGTCGTGGTGCAGAGAGGTGGGCGGGGTGACCATCCATGCATACACTGTTATTATTATACCTGCTGTTATTAGTGCTTACTAATGCTGCTGTTATTAGCTTATGTTGTTGTTGCTAGTTTATACTATTGTTGTTGCTTATGCTGATATGCATATTTATATTGAGATATACACTTGTTATAGGTGTGTAGACACTGGTTTATTATTGGTAAAAATGGATACATCTTACATATTACCCTGTAGTTATGAGCGGTACTGTAACAGATTAGTACTACTTCTGACCTTCTATTACTTGCATAGGATACTGTTTCAGGTATGAGCATATATCTATGATTTTATTTTAGTACCTGCTATTCCCTTTATGAGACTATATAATGTTGGCATATTCTCTATTTATATGTTATGTTCATGCACTATCTTTTCCTATACCCGCTGAGTTCCTTGTACTCATCACCCCACAAACTGATTTTTCTTTCGCCAGGTAACAGATAGATGAGTCATGGATGCTTGGAGAGTCCCAGCTACCAGTCTCACATCACACTCGAGGACAATCCCTTTTCAGTTCTATTTCTGTTTAGTGGTATAGCGACTTTGCGTATTTGCTTCCCAATAAGTTGATGTGGATTTTGGAGTCTGGTCTGGTCGTTACAAATATTTTAAATAGTGACTTTGCTGGTCTTTCATTCGTACTATTTTACATTTTTCCGTTGAGTTTACTTTCAGCCGTGTAGGCTATTTTTTTTTATACTGCGTGGTTGTGTTTTTCATTTCTGTCCAGCCGAGTGGGTTGTATCTTTTAAATTGCATGGTTGTGTGCTTATATCCAGTCATGTGGGCTGTGGATTATGTTTATATGTTGAGTATGTATGTATTTATTGCTTCAGATTGTCACCGGTACAGAGGAGATTGTCCTCATTAAGATATCCATTAAGAAAGACATTTAACATCCAATTGGTAAATCTTCCAGTGATTTTGAACAACAAGAGGTATCAGTAAGCGAAATGTTTCCAATCGAGTTACAGAAGTAAATACCTCATCATAATTAATGCTTTGTTTTTTTGCTTGTAACCTTTAGTGACAACTTGTGCTTTATACTTTTCTACTTCTCTATTGACATTTTTTTTTTTATCTTATACATTCATTTGACTCTAATAATCTTATGGTCTTTTGGAAGAGATACTAACTTCCAAGTATCACTCTTCATAGTGACCTGAATTTTTCCATCTATGGTTTATCTCCATTTCTCATCCTCTTTCTCTTCTTTAAAGCTCAAAGCTTCAATATCTATAAGCAAACAAAACAAATTTATTACATCAATAACACAAGTCTCATTGTAGATATCATTAAGACTTTGATATTTTAGAGTCTTATCTTCTGAAGATGATCTTGGTATAATTGATAACCCAAGTGAATGTGAAGTTGCTAGTGGAGTAGATTCCTCTTAGAATTCTTATTTTTCATCAAAGTAAGGACAAAAATCATAAGATACTTCTTCTTTAGCACTTCAATCTTTTGATGCATCTTTATCAAATTCTACATCTTTCTTATGTAGCACTTGAAAATTTCATCATATATAATGAAAATAAATTTCTGACTCCAATCATCAGACTTGGATCTTTCTTGATTGAAGAATATGTACAAATGCAATAAATTCAAATTCTTATAGATGTGACACATATGGTTTCCACATACTCCAAGCCTCTTGAGGTGTGACATCCTTCAAGCACTTTGTTGAAGATTGATTTGAAAAATATACAATGCATGCCAAAGCTAAAGCCCAAAACTCCTTAGGCATATCTTTAAATTTTAACATACTTCTTGTCATATTAAATATTATTATGTTCTTTCTTTCAGTGACTCTAGTTTATTGGAGTAATCTAGGAACTATCAAAGCTCAATGTATCCCATGCAACTCATAAAAATGGTTAAATTCATTAGATGTAAATTTATCATCTCTATCAGTTCTTAATGTTTAAATTTGATATCTACTTTATTTTTCAATAACAACATCAAATATTTTTATTTCAAAAAACAAACTCATGTCTAGCCTAAAGTAATAACTTTTACTGAGAAATTCAGACTTGGTAGGACCACAAACATCAACATGTATAAGTTAGAGTGATTTGATTACTTTCGAAATGGATCATGCTTGCCAAGTAAACATGCTTCACCTAATTGATCAGGATGATCAATCTTTGGAATCTCTTTCACCATCTTAATTATGATCTCCTAAAGATTTGAATCCGCTAAAATTCAAATAGTCAAATCTCATATGCCAAATCCATAATGGATTACAAATAAAGTCATACAAGTTTTTAAGTGCATAGGTTTGTCATTCTTCAAGTCCAATAAGAACATCTTCATATTCATAGACACTTTAGCAACAAGATTAGAATCTTAATCTTTTATATGAATCATATAATTTCTTTTCAAAAGTTAACCAATACTCAAAATATTGTTAGTAAATTTTGGAACATAATAAACATCACAAAAGATTTTATGATCATCATTCTTTGTTTCAAGAATAATCGTCAAGCTGTCCTCACAAGGGTTCCCCGTTTGTTAGAGGGTGACACGTTTGCTATAATTGGCTAAGAGGTCAATTCCTAGTGGGCATATGCCCTCGAGAAAAAAAATCTGTCCTATCCTCTAGTCACTTGGTGGTTAGTTATAAACTTACCCTATGATTTACCTCCATTCACATAACCTGGGGACGAGATGTGAGAGGCGCTTGGAAGGAGCACAATCGCCTTTTGCTACAAAAGAATAATCACCAAACCAGTCACCACATGGTATATTTGTAGAAATGGATTAGGGTTGATTCTCGGCAAAGTCGATGAAAATACCCTCCTATATGGTGGCTTGCTCGGATTTTTAATTTATCTCTCTACATATGGTTATAGGGCTAGCCATGTGGAACGCCCGAAGTAAGCATATACCTTTTATAGAAAAGAATAATCATCCTTTACCCCCATACCATAGTGCAATGACAAGACACTTAAGTAATTTCCTAAGCATCTACCATTTGAATCCTAATTACAATGCACTGTAGGATATTTTTCTCTTGTGGGATGAAAAATTTGGGATGTTTGTCATTGGATTTGGATGAGGAGTCGCTCTTGTTGGTGCGGTTAGCACTAACGATTTAACCCAGGTTTTGATGAATGACAAATCAGGTTAAGTTAGTTTGTTGTTGTCTGAAACTTTGATCTAGTGTGCAGGGGAAGTCCAGACAGGTCGACGGGCTGACCGGATGTCTGGCACGAAGTCCAGCTAGGTCGACGGGCTGACCGGATAGCTGGCAAGAAGTCCAAGCGGGTCGACGGGCTGACCGGACGCTTGGCAAGAAGTCCAAGAGGGTCGACGGGCTGACCGGACGCTTGGCGAGAAGTCCAAGCGGGTCGACGGGCTGACCGGACGCTTGGCGAGAAGTCCAGACGGGTCGACGGGCTGACCGGACGTCTGGCAGGTAAGTGAGGTAAGTCACTGGAGGGGAGTGACTGCGAGGACACGTTCCCGGGAAGGGAACATTAGGCGTCGATCCGGCTTAGATCCATTTCGGATATCTAAGTCGAGATCGTGACTAGATTCCGGTCTCGGAAAGACGGAATCTAAGTCATACTATTTGTGCTAATTCATACTATTATAAAATGTGCTAACAATGTATGTTGCAGGTTATATATTGCCTCGGACTAACTTTGTTTTGCAGGAAAATGGAGGTTTCTGGAACAAGGTGGTCCGGGCGCCCGGAGGTCCGGGCGCCCGGAAGGCAAATTATATCCAGCCAAGTCGTCGCCACGTGGAGCATCACGGTTTGAGTAGCTACGTGACATTCCAGGCGCCCGGAAGGAATCCAGGCGCCTGGAGCAACATATAAAAGAAGCCCCAGGCAGGAGCTTCAGATGATCAATCAAAAATCTGAGAACTCTTCTACTGCTGGTCCTGCTGCTCTGCTGCGACGCCAACAAAGCTCCGACAAAGTGCTCCTTCGGTTTTTAGTTAATTTCCTTGTCGGTATTACTTTGTTTCATTAGCATTTCCTGTATTCATCTTGTAATTATATTCGAATTGCTAGTGATTGCCCAACAAAAGTGGTCAAGGACCACGGGCCTTCGAGTAGGAGTCATCACAGGCTCCGAACGAAGTAAAAACAACTGTGTTCATTTACTTTTCCGCTGCGTATTCTTACTCGACTTTTCGAATCGATATTCACCCCCCCCCCCTCTATCGAATCTAACGGTCCTACAAGTGGTATCAGAGCAGGTACCGCTCTGATTTGGTGCAACCACCAATCAGGCAAAGGGGGGACCTTTTGAAAGAAAAATTAGATATCGTTTGTCTTTAAGTATTATTTTTTTTCCAGCACTGCTAATCCAAGACCAAGTCTTGGGATATTTTTTTTGTTTGTTTCTCTGTGTGCAAGAATAATGACTCTTCTAGAAGGACGGAACCCTCACGAACCTCCACCATACGATCATGAAGACTTCAACTACTGGAAGCGATTAATGGAATGCTTTTTAGGAAGCGTAGACATAGATTATATGCTAATTTTGAGGAAACCTTCTCAAAACTCGGAACTGAACAAAAAGGTAAGTAACATTATTTGTAATGTTTTACCTAACAATATTTTATGCAGATTAGAAAAGTACAAGAATGCATATGAGCTGTGGACCCAGTTGATCAAGCTTCACGAGACGCCGATGGAGCTAGAAGATCAAGTTAAAGTCAAATATGGACTCGAGTCAAATCCAACGGAAAAGCCTACTGAATTAGGGGTTGCGCTCAAGGTTAGTAATATTTACCAAAATACCCCTGCTAATAGTAGTTTAAATAATCAGCATGATGATAGGTATGAAATTAGTCCAAGTATGGTGCATGATAATCTAGATTTAAATGATTTAGATTCAAAATCACAAAATAATCTAGACTCTGATCAAGTCAATCAAGACTCCGATCAATTTGGCATCAACCTTGACTTGGTCAAACAGAACAATAACCAAATCAATTCAAATAATTTAATCAATTCAGAAAATTTAAAACTAGGTGAGCATTTAGACATAAATAAGTCAAACATTAAAATAAATTTGAATTTAAATGCTAAAAATGAGAAAATGGATAAAATCAATAAATACCTTGATAAAATATTTAGTAATCAAGATAAAATCAGTCTAGAAAATGCTATCCAAAACCAAGATAATTTAATTAATAAAAAATTAAACTTTAAAGATAAAACTAATCTAATAAATTCAATTAACCATATCAATTTAAAAGGCAAAGAAAATGTAAGGATAAAATCAAACACTTGGATAAAATCAAAACGGAATTTAACAAACTTAAAATTAAATGTTAAAGATAACATATTAAACAAAAATAATCTAGAAATTTCAAAATTAACAATTAATAAAAAGCTATTAAAGAAAGATAATTCAATTAACCCAATAAAATTGAAATTGAAAGAACATTCAAATATTAAATACACTATCTTAAAGAAAGATAATTTGACCAATTTAATTAATTCAAAATTAAAAACTTAAATTAAATTACAAATTAAACATTAAAACTTAACTAAAACCAACTCTAAAAATCTTAAATTAAAGACCAATGATTCAGGGGGAGGCTCCAGAATAGCTGGCACCTCCAAAACTAACTTACCCGACAGGATAACCCAAACAAACTAACCCGGCAGGGTGATTAGGATTAGTTAAAAAGAGACCGCGTCTAACTTGAATCCTGGTACTGGTGAAGTTTTTGGATGATAGTACGTTATGGAAGCTTGGGCATCGCATGTCTAGAAAGATATGGCTTCAATCTGGTGCATTTGGCCAAGTGGAACTGACCGAAGCTACCCTTAAATGGATCCTAACTAGTTAGACTAAGGTTTAGTACTAAGCTCCGTGGATAGGACTATTCGAAAAACCTCGAAAGGTTGGTTACTTCTAATGATGTCCAAGTGACTCACCAAGCTTAGAAGTTTATCCGAAAAATGCCTATTTGTTGAGACCAAAGCTAAACCTGAATCTAACACAAGTTAAACCAAACTCTATAATTAAATCTAATTCATCTCACAAAATTATAGGATTCCCTGATTGAAAACTTAGATCGGGTGAGATGACTAAGGATCAAAACTAAATTTCGAATTAAATTAATTAAATTAAATTAATTAAATTAAATTAATTAAATTAAATTTTGAATTAAGTTAATTAAATTTCGAACTAAATTAATTAAATTAAATTTTGAATTAAATTAAACTTCGAATTAAATAACTAACAAGAACTACGATTAATTTATGTTAAATTCTAAACTTTAAAAATTATTTTAATTTTAAATTAACTTTAAAAATTATTTTAATTTTAAATTAACTTTAAAAATTATTTTAATTTTAAATTAACTTTAAAAATTATTTTAAAATTAAATTAACTTTAAAAATTATTTTAAAATTAAATTAACTTTAAAAAAAAATTATTTTAGAATTAAATTAACTTTTAAAATTATTTTAAAAATTAAATTAACTTTAAAAATTATTTTAAACTTAAAAATATTTTAAAAATTTTATATTTAACTTAAAAAATTTAACTTTAAAAATTTTATTCTAAACTTAAAAAATTATTTTCAAAATTCTGTCAAAACTATTTTAAAAATTCTTTAAATTTTTTTTTTTTAAAAAAATTCTTTAAAAACTCTTTTAAAAATTCTTTTAAAAACTCTTTAAAAACTATTTTAAAACTTCTTTAAAAACTTTTAAAAAAAAAATTCTTTAAAAACTATTTTAAAAAATTCTTCAAAAACTCTTTTAAAAATTCTTTAAAAACTCTTTTAAAAACTCTTTAAAAATTATTTTAAAACTCTTTTAAAAATTCTTTTAAAAACTCTTTAAAAACTATTTTAAAACTTCTTTAAAAACTTTTTTAAAAACTCTTTTAAAAACTCTTTAAAAACTCTTTAAAAAAGTTATTTAAAAACTCATTTAAAAATTATATTAAAAATCTTTTACAAATTTAATAAAAAACTCATTTAAAAATTATTTTAAAAAACTCATTTAAAAATTATTTTAAAAATTCATTATTTATAAACTCCTTTAAAAATTATTTTAAAAATTTATTTTAAACATAAAAATTATTTTAACTTAAAATTATTTTAACATAAAAATTATTTTAATTAACCTAAAAAATATTTTCAAATTATTTAAACTTTAAAATCATTTCAAAAATTATTTTAAAAACTTAAAAAAAATCATTTAAAAAAATCTATTTTAAAAATCGTTTTAAAACTATTTTAAAAATTATGTGTTATTTTTTAAAAAAATTCTTCTTATTTTTTTCACTCTAATAAAATTCTGTTAACTTAAAAAAAATAGTAATAATAATAAATTATTTCTATAGGTTATTTTCACTTTTAAAATTATTATTTTGATTTTAAACTCATTCTTAAATCTTAAACATCATTTTAACCTTAAAATTATATTTTAATTTAACTTAACTGAAAATTAAATCTTATATTAAAATGTAATATTGAAATTACAATTAATATTTAAAAACTCAACTTAAACTTAAATTAACCACAAATATTAATCTAAAATCAAAACTGAATTAAACATATGTTAACATGACAATCATTTTGAAATCCTTTTAATCCCTTTAAAAATAAATAAATAAATAATTTCTTTTAAATTCATTTAAAACTTAGACACCTACCTTAAAAAACTTAAATTCCATTAACTTAAACTTTAAACTTAATAAGTAGAACTTAATTGTTTAAGTCTAACTTTATTTGAAAACTAAAATTGACTTGAACCTTATTTAACTGTGTCTAATAAATTCAACTTCATGCTAACGTCAAACTAAATTAGTCCTACTTAAAAGGAAGTTAAAAAAAAATTTATTATTAACTAACATTTTCACCGACCAACTCAATCAATTAATATGAAATTTACTAAGTATTAAATCAAGTAAAATTAATCAATAAATAATTGATAATGGGTAACTGTTCCTGAACTAATAAAAGTTAATCCTATTTAACCTTAAACTGAAGCTTAAGCACCTGAATTTAAATTATTGATTAATCAAACTCAAATAAACAATTAATTATGTAAATAATATAAGTGTTACTAAATTAGACAAATGTGTTAGGGCTTTGAAATTTAACACAATCAAATCTTAGTATTAACTTAAGGGAGAGATATTAAATTAAGGGGAGTAACCAATTCAGGGGAAGGTTTTTTTCTCCTTAAGTGTTATTTTTTTCTCTTTAAATCTCTTTAGAAAATTCTACCCCAATTACTTTGAAAATCTTATATTAAAAATTCTTAGCAAATATTTTCAAAAACTTTAGTTTAAATATCAGGTTTAGGGGGAGGATTAAATCAACACTTAGCACCTAAATTATTTTCTCCACATTAAACATAAAGTTTTTACAAACTTAGTCAATATTTTATAAAGTTTCTTCAAACTTAGATTTAAAATCCTTAATCTTGAAAACTTATCCTTATAAACCTATTCTTGAAAACTAGTTTCTATAAAACTAAATTCTTCAATTTGATTTTATAAACTAAGGTTTTTGAAAATTGAATCCTTTTGCAAACTCAATCTTGAAAAGTAAATTTATTCAAACTCAGTCTTGAAATTTTGGTTTTAAAAACACATGTTTGAAAAGCATTTCAAAGTTGAAACTTGTTTTGAAAATTTAAACTTGATATTGAAATTATGTTTGAAAATCAGACTATCTAAACTTAGTATTTTTTCTAAACAGCTAATGCTTTAAACAAGTCTTCAAAAGTTTTAAACTCTCCCAGATTAACTTGACATTAATTCTTACTTTGTCAGAAATCTATGTGTATGCTTACTTAATCCATGCTTATTTTTGATGAATGCCAAAGGGGGAGGGTTAGGTGGTTAAGTTAGCTAAACGTGGTTAAGTTAGCTAAACCAATTTGAAAATACAAACTTTAAAACCACATAAATGCATGTTGTTTATTGCATATGTTTTCACTAACTTAACCAGGTTGTCATTCCATCAAAAAGGGGGAGATTGTTGGTGCGGTTAGCACTAACGATTTAACCCAGGTTTTAATGAATGACAAATCAGGTTAAGTTAGTTTGTTGTTGTCTGACACTTTGATCTAGTGTGCAGGGGAAGTCCAGACAGGTCGACGGGCTGACCGGATGTCTGGCACGAAATCCAGCTAGGTTGACGGGCTGACCGGATAGCTGGCAAGAAGTCCAAGCGGGTCGACGGGCTGACCGGACGCTTGGCAAGAAGTCCAAGCGGGTCGACGGGCTGACCGGACGCTTGGCGAGAAGTCCAAGCGGGTCGACGGGCTGACCGGACGCTTGGCGAGAAGTCCAGACGGGTCGACGGGCTGACCGGACGTCTGGCAGGTAAGTGAGGTAAGTCACTGGAGGGGAGTGACTGCGAGGACGCGTTCCCGGGAAGGGAACATTAGGCGTCGATCCGGCTTAGATCCATTTCGGATATCTAAGTCGAGATCGTGACTAGATTCCGGTCTCGGAAAGACGGAATCTAAGTCATACTATTTGTGCTAATTCATACTATTATAAATGTGCTAACAATCTATGTTGCAGGTTATATATTGCCTCAGACTAACTTTGTTTTGCAGGAAAAGGGAGGTTTCTGGAACAAGGTGGTCCGGGCGCCCGGAGGTCCGGGCGCCCGGAGGTCCGGGCGCCCGGAAGGGATCCGGGCGCCCAGAAGGCAAATTATATCCAGCCAAGTCGTCGCCACGTGGAGCATCACGGTTTGAGCAGCTACGTGACATTCCAGGCGCCCGGAAGGAATCCAGGCGCCTGGAGCAACATATAAAAGAAGCCCCAGGCAGGAGCTTCAGATGATCAATCAAAAATCTGAGAACTCTTCTACTGCTGGTCCTGTTGCTCTGCTGCGACGCCAACAAAGCTCCGACAAAGTGCCCCTTCGGTTTTTAGTTAATTTCCTTGTTGGTATTACTTTGTTTCATTAGCATTTCCTGTATTCATCTTGTAATTATATTCGAATTCCTAGTGATTGCCCAACGAAAGTGGTCAAGGACCACGGGCCTTCGAGTAGGAGTCGTCACAGGCTCCGAACGAAGTAAAAACAACTGTGTTCATTTACTTTTCCGCTGCGTATTCTTACTCGACTTTTCGAATCGATATTCACCCCCCGTTCTATCGAATCTAACGGTCCTATAGCTCTCATATTCAATTTGTTTGGTAGCGATTTTATGATATATATATATATATATATATATATATATATATATATAAACAAAAAATTAAAAAAATAATAATCTTAGTTAGTGTAATTGATTATCTCTGGTGACCGGTCCAGTTCCACATAAGTTTTCCATCGGCCATCAGGGTAAATCGAGAAGCGCACACGAAGGCCAACCCAGAAATCCAACATTATTTATTGCGCCTCTTATTTGGAAAAAAAATTCCTATAAATATGTTATAGTTAGGGTTTGAACTGTGAATATCTGGATGATAATCTGAATGTCCTATTATGTCACCTCCCGGGGACAGATGACGCCAAAAATAAGAAAATGGAAATGCTGGTTCATTTTGGCTTATTAAAACGATCTTTGATGCATGCATGTTACTGACAGATTTTTCTACAATCCCAAATTCTTTACCAAATTTCATTGTCTTTCAAATACACTATTGAAAAAACACTAACTTTTACTTTTTGTTTCTTTTTTCTGTTGCTGGACATGTCTATATACGGTTTACTCCTGGAGCACCGAAATCAACCTTAATTTTATAATTCTCTCCTCTAGTATCTGCCTTTTTCTAACCGAACAACATATCAAGCATCTGCATTATGCCGAAAGCAAGATATATGTTGATATACTACTTTTCTAGTTGTGTTTCCCAAACAAGAATAAGAAAAAAAATTAGGCAAATGGTGCAAAAATTTGTTTTGAGCAAGAAACACGTACACGATGATGCGTCTTGCAAAGCAGAGAGCTTCAACTCTGATACTATTGTCAGGTCTGCCATTAGAAGTGGACTAAGGGAAGCGTCCTCCACAATGTGTCTATTGACAGTAGCTACAATTTACCTATACTGAACCAATATCTTAACTCCACCCCTACATCTCTACCTTGACCACTATCACATATTGAACCTCTGCCCATGCCTCCTCCTTGGCCTCAATCTCTACTTGAAATTGGTCTTCAAATTAGTTCTTGCTTTTCATGGTTCATCATTTCTTCACGAGCCTACAACGATCTGTCTAAATCATTAACAATTATGATATCTAAATATTTGGACGCTTCAATTGCAACACCAACATAATTAAACCTTGTACTAAGAGAACGTAATACCTTCTTGATTACATGAGCTTCAGAAATGACGAAATTGGTCTCCAAATCTCTTCATTTGATTGACAATAGCTAAAACTGTGATAAAATAGTTAGAGATAAATTCACTCTCTTTTATAAAAAGTGATTCAAACTTAGCCATTACATTACAAAAATTATAGTGTTTAGTGATGGACAATTTCCGTCTTTAATCAATCCATCACTATATGCAATTAGCGACGGATCAACGACGAAATATATTCGGTAGTTTAGATTTCTGTTGCTGATATTTTTGCGATAGAATATATAACATCGTCACTATTAGCGACTGAATATATATGTCATCACTAAAAATTGAGACAGAGTTATATATATTCGTCGCTACATTCCGTAAGCTAGTTAGTGACAAATTTAAATAAATCCATCACTAATTAGCGATGATAAATTATTATCCGTCGCAAATATCCTGAACGGAATTTAGATTCTATAAACACATTAGTGACAAATTTATATAAATTCGTTGATAAATAGCGATGAAACATTAATATCCATCGCTAACTCAAGAAACGGAACATATCGATATATTAGCGACAGATTTTAATATCTGTCACTAATATTCATTAAAAAAACTTTCTAAATTTTGTCCATTTTCTCTGTTTACATCCAAATATAATCAAATGCAAATCATCACAAATAATGATTTTCACAATAAACTCACAATACAATCCATATCAACGAGCTCACACCACAAAATCACATTAACAAACATCCATATTAACTTAAATAATACAATCAATACACAAAAAAAGATAACATCCAAAACTAATGCAATCTATTACATAATGCATCCAAAATTTGGGCATAAAGTTTATACCATCCATACAAGACATTTTAATAAAAATCTAACACAAAATAAAAAATGATACCTCACTTTAGATTTTCGATATCTGGATATGATAATAAAAATATGCAACATTTAAAAATGATCATGAAAAATTATAATACAATTAGAGATGCATATATATATATTTTTAAAAAATAATAGCAATATTTTTAATTTAAATATAGAGAAAAATTAAAAGATAAGATAAAGAATAACATACCACAAAATGATCTACTCAGTAGAATTATGGTTGGGATTCTTGGTATTCTGGGACTCCAAACGATGTGGGTGTGACATTTGTGAATTTGAAGAGAACGCTACTGCAAACATTTTCATATGACAAACTATCTCCTCAGTTTGAGTTTGTCGCTCGCGCATCTCTCGTGCCTCTATGCCCCTTTTGTTAGGACTTTCGGGTCACAAAAACCACTTTTTGTGTTGCGAAAACTCCGAAGTCTTGCCACGGATCCGTGCGAAGATATACAAATTTTACATGTACATGTTTTCTATCCTAGATCAACACTAGATCTACAAGAAAGTGAGTATACCTTTGAAGCGAAGCCCTTCGCAAATCCCACTCGTCCAAGGTTCTTCGGATATCAAGTGTGTTCAAGCGTACACACCTCTAGAAGTATCCACACGGACAAAAAGGGTGGAGAGAAAAACACTTAGAGTGTGCTAGCACTCTTAAGGTGTTTCGGCCAAGGAGGAGAGGGAGAGTAGAGAAGAAGAAAGGAGGAAGAAGATGGAGTTACACCAAGCACACCCAATGCACTAAAGTGGCCGGCCACGTAATGAAGGGGTTTTTTATCTCCATGTAATACCAAGAGTCAAGGCTCTTGGTATTCCTCATGAGGTGGCATACGATGAAGTAACCTTGATGATGTGGCACATCATCATTGGCCAACCCTATGCCAAGTCACAATGACATGACATTTGGTCAAGTCAAAGTCAAGTCAAACTTGATTCTTCATCTTCCCTCTCAAGTCAAGTCAAACTTAACTTAAATTATCCCATGGTTGATCAAATCTAACCATTGATTCAAGCCAATTTGATTTAATGAATCTCTATTCATTAAACTAAATTGATTTAATGAGTCATAATCTAAATTAGACTCATTAGACACATGAATCAAATTGAGTCCAACTCAATTAGTTTAATTTGGATTACTCTTGATCCAATTTGATTCATCACATGAACCTAATCCTCTTGGTTCATCATATGAACCTAATCTCCATCTAATTGCCCTTTGTGTGTGACCCTATAGGTTCTTGTAACGTTGGCAATGCTTCTAAACCCATTTAGAAGCATAAGTAATGAGAGGTATCTAGCAACACATCATTACTACCCAAGTTAAGAATGTTGAGATCTAACATCACCTTTGTGACTACTAATTGTGACTCTCACAATATATGACAATATCCTTCTATCCTTGACATCTAGATTGATCAATTTGAGGCATAGACCGTGTCATCCTCTAATCAATCTAAATCTTGAACTCCAAGTAGACTCACTATAATCAAATGAGCTCAATATCTCATATTGACTCATTTGGGCATGGCCATGCACTTAGTGATCTCACTCTATCAAGAATCACGATGTCACTCCCGTCATATAGGAGGGATAGATCCCATCTACATCACTCACATCCCTCCGTATAATTTGTTACATACCCAGTAATCACCTTTATAGTCCACCCAGTTACGGGTGACGTTTGACAAAGCCAAAGTATGCAACTCCTTATGAAGGGAACCATGGTGACTTCAGGTCCAAGCACTGATAGTCATACTAATAGTCACATGAGAAAGTATATGCCACTCATATAACGATCCATGATACTTTCTCATGGCGGGTCATTCAGCATACATTCTCCAATGCATACCCATGTGTCAACTTGATATCTCTATATCCATGACTTATGAGATCAAGTCATCGAGTTGACCTACATGCTAGTCTCGTCGCATTTACATTGTCCCTGAATGTTAATACTTGACTAGGAATGATTAAGAGTAGTGTTCTCTATATCATCTCACTATCGATTCAACCAATCGATTGATATAGATAAGAACCTTCTACTCATAGACGCTATTATACTTAGTTATTTGGTACAAAAACAAGTAAGTATAATAACCATAAAAGAAATGCCTTTATAAACATATAGGAATATGATATATCGAGTCCATACAACAATCATCATATGATTGGCTTTAGGGCTCTAACTAATAATCTCCCACTAGCACTAGTGTCAATCAGTGTAGGGTCTAATACCCAATGACCTAGTGTGACCATCATGTTTTCTCTGTGCCAAAGCCTTGGTCAAGGGATCAGCGACGTTAGCCTCTGTGGGTACTCTGCAAATCTTCACATCTCCTCTATCGATGATCTCTCGAATGAGATGGAAGCACCGTAGTATGTGTTTGGTCCGCTGGTGTGAGCGAGGTTCCTTAGCCTGCGCAATTGCTCCATTGTTGTCACAATAGAGCTCAATAGGATCTGCAATGCTAGGAACCACCCCAAGCTCAGTAATGATCTTGCGGATCCAAACTGCCTCCTTTGCTGCTTCTGATGCAGCAATATACTCGGCCTTTGTTGTAGAATCAGCAACTGTGTCCTGCTTCGAACTCTTTCAGCTCACAGCACCACCATTCAAGCAAAACACGAACCCAGATTGCGATCTATAGTCATCCTGGTCAGTTTGGAAGCTGACATCACTGTAACCCTTTACAGCTAGCTCATCATCGCCTCCATATATCAAGAAATATTCTTTAGTCTTTCTCAAGTACTTAAGAATATTCTTGACCGCTATCCACTGACACTCACCTAGATCTGACTGGTATCTTCTCGTCATGCTCAAAGCATACGAAACATTAGGATGAGTACATAGCATGGCGTACATGATAGATCCTATGGCTGAAGCATAAGGAATCTTATTCATGCGGTCTCTCTCCTCTCTAGAAGAGGGACTTTGAGTCTTTGAAAGACTCACACCATGTGACATCTGCAGAAATCCTTTCTTGGAATTCTGCATGGAAAACCGTAGTAATACCTTGTCAACATATGTACTCTGACTTAGGCCAATCAATCTCTATAGATCTTTATGCCTAGAATGCAGGCTGCTTCACCTAAGTTTTTCATTGAGAAACAATTCCCCAGCCAAGTCTTGACATACTACAGCAAAGGAATGTCATTCCCAATGAGCAGTATGTCATCCACATACAATACAAGGAAGACAACTGTGTTCTCAACAACCTTCTTGTAGACACAGGGTTCATCTTCATTCTTGATGAAACTAAACTGTTTGATCGCATCATCGAATCGAAGATTCCAGCTCTGAGAAGCTTGCTTTAGTCCATAAATGGACTTATGCAGCTTGTATACTCTGTAGTATACTGTGGATCTACAAAACCCTCAGGTTGTGTCATGTACACATCCTCGAGTAAGTTTCCATTCAGAAACGCGGTTTTGACATCCATCTGCCAGATCCCATAATCATGGTATGCTGCTATAGCAAGCATGATCCAAATGGACTTAAACATCGCTACTGGAGAAAAAGTTTCATCATAGTCAATACCATGAATTTGCTTAAAACCTTTAGCTACCAGACGACCCTTATATATAAGTCCATCCATGTCAGTCTTTCTCTTAAAGACCAACTTACACCCAATGGGTTTGATGCCTTCAGGTGGATCAACCAAAGTCCATATTTGGTTGGTGTATATGGATTCCATCTCGGATCTCATGACCTCTAGCCATTTCTCAGAATCTGGTCTCATCACAGCTTCTTGATAGGAGGTAGACTCATTCTCAACGAGCATAACGTCATCATGGTTAGACAAGAGAAATGAGTATCTCTCATGCTGACAACATACCCTATCAGACCTGCGAAGAGGTAGGTCTACTTGAACTGAATGTTGTTCCTCAACTCCTTGCGGAACAATCTCATCATCCACAACTCTTTGTGGTTCCAGTTCAACTTCCATCAAGGCTTCAGTGCTATGGTCCATATCTTGAACTTCTTCAAGATTGAACGTACTCCCACTAGTTTTTCTAGAAACAAAGTCTCTTTCTAGAAATACTCCAGTCTTAGCCACAACTACCTTGTGTTGACTGGGAATGTAGAAGTAATATCCCTTCGTTTCCTTGGGATATCCAATAAAATAGCACTTATCAGATTTGGGTCCCAGTTTGTCCGAGAATTGACGTCGAACGTAAACCTCACAACCCCAAATCCTCATAAAAAGACACTTGGGCATCTCTCCCAGTCCATATCTTATATGGTGTCTTTATCACAGCCTTGGATGGAACACGGTTGAGTATGAAGGCTGCTGTATCTAGAGCATAACCCCAAAGAGATATAGGAAGATCTGTGTGACTCATCATAGATCGCACCATATCTAATAGGGTACGATTTCTCCTTTCAAATACATCATACCACTGTAGTGTTCCAGGAGGAGTGAGTTGGGATAGAATCTCACACTCAGCTAGATAGTCACGAAACTCATGGCTAAGGTATTCACCACCTCGATCTGATCGAAGTATCTTAATACTCTTGCCAAGCTGGTTTTGTACCTCATTCTTGAACACTTTGAACTTTTCAAAGGATTTAGACTTATGTGTCATCAAATACACGTAACCATATCTACTGAAGTCATCAGTAAATGTAATGAAGTACCTATAACCACCTCTGGCAGCGACATTGAAAGGACCACATACATCACTATGTATAAGTCATAACAAGTCAGTCGCTCTTTCGCTGTGTCCACTAAAGGGAGTCTTGGTCATCTTGCCTAGTAGGTATGACTCACATGTCTCATATGATTCAAAATCAAATGAGTCCAGCAAACCATCTTTATGGAGTTGGGATAAGTGTTTGTCATTTATATAACCTAAGCCACAATGCCAGAGGTAGGTTTGGTTTATTTCATTTGATTTGAACCGTTTGGTACTTATGTTATAGATGGGGTTCTCTAAGTCTATAATATAGAGTCCGTTCATCAGAGGTGCACTACAATAGAACATATCGTTTAAATAGACGGAACAACATTTGTTCTTTATAATAAACGAAAAGCCTTTCTTGTCCAAACAAGAAACTGAAATTATGTTCTTAGTAAGAGCAGACACATAACAATATTCATCTAATTCTAGTACACGCCCAGAGGGTAGAGATAGATAGTAAGTTCCTACAGCAACAGCAACAACACGTGCTCTATTGCCTACTCGTAGGTCCACCTCGCCCTTCGTCAATGCCTTGCTATTTCTCAGCGCCTGCACATTAGTACAAATGTGAGAAGGACATCCGGTATCCAATACCCACGATGCAGAAATAGATAGATTGACTTCTATAACATATATACCTGAAGTAGAAGTCTCACTTCTCTTCTTCTTAAGATCTTCTAGGTAAACTTTGCAGTTCCTCTTCCAGTGCCCGGTCTGACCGCAGTGGAAGCAGGTAGCGTCCTTGGAGACCCCTCCTTTGGGTTTTAGTGCTTTGTCTTTGCCCTTGGCTTGGAACTTTCCTTTGCCTTTAGGCTTACCCTTGCCCTTATGCTTTTGTACCATCAAAATGGAGTTGGGCTTAACCTTCTTAAGGTTGAGCTCAGCAGTTCTCAACATGCTAAGCATCTCGGGTAGTGGCTTATCAATTTCGTTTATGTTGTAGTTCATGACGAATTGACTGTAGCTCTCTGGCAAGGATTGCAAGACCAAGTCAGTGGCCAGCTCTTGGCCAAGTGGGAATCCCAACCTCTGTAGGTTTTCTATGTACCTAATCATCTTAAGTACATAGGGTCCTACGGGAGTCCCATATTGCATCTTGCACTGAAATAGTGCCTTGGAGATCTCGAAGCTCTTGTGCCTCGCTTATCCTTGATATAGTTGACGAAGATGTTTAACCATATCATAAGTACCCATCAACTCGTGTTGCTTCTGAAGCTCAGAGTTCATGGTTGCGAGCATGAGGTATGACACATCTAATGCGTCATCTTGATGCTTCTTATAAGCATCTCGGTCAGCTCGTGTGGCAGTGGCAGGAGGTGTATCGGGAATGGGCTGCTCCAGGACATACAATTTTCGTTCTTGTGTGAGAACGATTCTCATATTCCTGTACCAGTCCAGGAAATTAGCTCTATTGAGCTTGTCCTTATCAAGGACAGAACACAGAGAGAAGATATTCGAGTTTGTCGACATGGCAATCTACAATAGAAATAATGCAGAAAATAAATATCATATTCCAACTAGCATTTAATTAGGTCTTTAATTAAATGATGCTCACACTGAATTATAAAATTTTTGTAGAATCAAGTCATGGATGTGGTCAAACCACACTTACTAGATTCTTCCAACTAGCTATAATTCTTATGGGACAAGATCCACATCATACTATGCCTTGAGTTAGCTTTGGCTAAATCGCCCAAGACTTAGTATGATCGGTAGATAACGAATTTATCAATTACATCTCTATGCAACTCTTGTTTATAGGATCAAAAATCTCGTTTACATTAAAACTTGAGTTAGTTTTGGCTAAATCGCCCAAGATTTAGTATAAATGTGATTTTTATCCTATCATCTAACCTTTGGAAAATGTCTATAGTTATACCCGATCAAATTGAGTTAACTAGTTGTACTCAATCTAATTGAGTTTGTACTCACCCAAGCCTTGATATGCAGGACCAAGATTGTCCCTCCGCACCCTATCAAGATAATATGCGTTGCTCTACTTCGGCAGATTCAACAACAATAAATGATCGAGGTAGTGATGAGTATCAAGACTTGGTAGGCATTTCGAGTTGACTCGATTAAGATCTAATCTAATCGTGGATTCACATCTTATACACATCATGACACTAATTATCCTACACTAGTATGCATCACATACACACAAGCAATGAATAATTAAATTTTGATTAGGTCATGACCCTACTACGATATTCTCTAGCCAATGAGAAGATCAGACGATCAACTTAGGGTCAACAGCTTCTTCAAGCTCCTTCCTTTGACCACCATGTGTTGCTCGCACCCTCCTCGTCGTTTCTTCTCGAGTGGACCTTCCACCGCTCCAATTTTTGTACATTACAAATATGAAACTAGAGTTACATTCGAGTCTAAAACTATTTTACAATAGGAATATAAAAATGAGGGAGGTACGACACGCAGGTCTCATAATATATACAACACGCACATCACACAAAATGGTGTGCAGGCCATATTATGAATTACAACACATTTAGTCCAATCAAATTGGGGTTTTGGGCCATAACCATCACAAAATCATACATAATTCTAAATTATATATTTTATATAAATTTCAATAATTTTACTACTATTTTTATAATTTTATGAGTTAAAATTTCTCGACGGTCCCGTTTAGCGATTTTCGGGCGCGATCGCGGGACAATGCCCCTTGCGGGGTTAGGAGCATCACCCCTTCTCATGAAATGAGTCTCATGAGTGTCCTATTATGATCTTACAGCACCTTAAGCCGTTGTCCCAAAATAATTTGGGCGAGACCTTGCCATTTCGGAAGATTTTTCTCGATATACGAAGCCTACAAGTGTCCAAGCACTTGTTGCCTCGCATATCCAATAAAAATACTTATAAAATCTATAAAATTAGTAAATTTACAGAAACTTACAGATCTGTAATTTTTCATAAAATATAAACGAAACATGTACACGCTTCGCACGTGGCTCTGATACCACTGTTAGGACTTTCGGGCCGCAAAAACCGCTTTTTGCGTTGCGGAAACCCCGAAGTCTTGCCACGGATCCGTGCGAAGATATAAAAATTTTACATGTACATGTTTCCTATCCTAGATCTACACTAGATCTATAAGAAAGTGAGTATACCTTTGAAGCGAAGCCCTTCGCAAATCCCGCTCGTCCAAGGTTCTTCGGATCTCAAGTGTGTTCAAGCGTACACACCTCTAGAAGTATCCACACGGACAAAAAGGGTGGAGAGAAAAACACTTAGAGTGTGCTAGCACTCTTAAGGTGTTTCGGCCAAGGAGGAGAGGGAGAGTAGAGAAGAAGAAAGGAGGAAGAAGATGGAGTTACACCAAGCACACCCAATGCACTAAAGTGGCCGACCACTTAATGAAGGGGGTTTTATCTCCATGTAATACCAAGAGTCAAGGCTCTTGGTATTCCTCGTGAGATGGTATACCATGAAGTAACCTTGATGATGTGGCACATCATCATTGGCCGGCCCTATGCCAAGTCACAATGACATGGCATTTGGTCAAGTCAAGGTCAAGTCAAACTTGACTCTTCATCTTCCCTCTCAAGTCAAGTCAAACTTAACTTAAATTCTCCCATGGTTGATCAAATCTAACCATTGATTCAAGCCAATTTGATTTAATGAATCTCTATTCATTAAACTAAATTAATTTAATGAGTCATAATCTAAATTAGACTCATTGGACACATGAATCAAATTGAGTCCAACTCAATTAGTTTAATTTGGATTACTCTTGATCCAATTTGGTTCATCACATGAACCTAATCCTCTTGGTTCATCATATGAACCTAATCTCCATCTAATTGCCCTTTGTGTGTGACCCTATAGGTTCTTGTAACGTTGACAATGCTTCTAAACCCATTTAGAAGCATAAGTAATGAGCGATATCTAGTAACACATCATTACTACCCAAGTTACAAGAATGTTGAGATCCAACATCACCTTTGTGACTACTAATTGTGACTCTCACAATATATGACAATATCCTTCTATCCTTGACATCTAGATTGATCAATTTGAGGCATAGACCGTGTCATCCTCTAATCAATCTAAATCTTGAACTCCAAGTAGACTCACTATAATCAAATGAGCTCAATATCTCATATTGACTCATTTGGGCATGGCCATGCACTTAATGATCTCACTCTATCAAGAATCATGATGTCACTCCCGTCATATAGGAGGGATAGATCCCATCTACATCACTCACATCCCTCCGCATAATTTGTTACATACCCAATAATCACCTTTATAGTCCACCCAGTTACGGGTGACGTTTGACGAAGCCAAAGTATGCAACTCCTTATGTAGGGAACCATGGTGACTTCATGTCGAAGGACTGATAGTCATACTAATAGTCACATGAGAATGTATATGACACTCATATAACGATCCATGATACTTTCTCATGGCAGGTCATTCAGCATACATTCTCCAATGCATACCCATGTGTCAACTTGATATCTCTATATCCATGACTTGTGAGATCAAGTCATCGAGTTGACCTACATGCTAGTCTCGTCGCATTAACATTGTCCCTGAATGTTAATACTTGACTAGGAATGATTAAGAGTAGTGTTCTCTATATCATCTCACTATCGATTCAACCAATCGATTGATATAGATAAAAATCTTCTACTCATGGACGCTATTATACTTAGTTATTTGGCACCAATATAAGTAAGTATAATAACCATAAAAGAAATGTCTTTATAAACATATAGGAATATGATACATCGAGTCCATACAACAATCATCATATGATTGATTCTAGGGCTCTAACTAACACCTTTCAACCATCGTCTCCTCTAATGATGAGGGTCGAGTCTGCCAATCCTAATTTTCCTCTCACAATGCTTGTGCCTCATTAGATAAAGAGGAGGAACTAGGATAACCCTTAATCCTTGGAGCCCTTATCCGATCAAAGACAACTTTGACTTGAGAACAAAGCTTGTAGAGAAAGGTTTTCTTTCTTTCACCGACAACATCATAATAAATGTCATTAACCTCATTAGTGGAAAAAAGATTGTGAACCCTCTCCCTCTGCACCAAGTTGAGATGCCTGTGCAACTCTAGTGGACATTGCTTCATATGTCAAAATAATAATTTTATTAACCTCCACATAAAGTCTACAAATATATTCACAAAAGTGAATATTCTTATGTCAATTGTTGAGGAACGTTAATAGACAAATGACTCATCCTTTTTCTTATGGATTTTGTTAAATATCTCCTAACAAGTGGCAAGTCTCTATAATTTAGCAACCTGTGTATAGATAATGCAAGTACATTAAAACTAATAAAAATATATGTAAGAAATTTTTATATAACTTAATTTTAAACTTAACTGCAAGTCAAAGGCATGCTTCACGATATAATGGGATCTAGTAATACACTTTGTGCATCTGGTACGCGACCCAGCAAGCTCTAAATTATGATTGCCTCGAGCAATCATTGAATTAGACTGCCAATGCTAGGCAACCCAAATGGGGCTCCAAGCCTCCCAAACTGCATCCAGGACCTCGGATGACCTGATGTTCCTCTGCCTCCACTTGTATAATATGTCCATGTATAGTTTAGAGTAGTAGTTATTCTATTTTTTTTTTAAATCGGCCTTGTGGCCCTCCTCCCAAATATACCTTTTCTGCAACAGTAAATTGTAAGAATTAGTATCTTGTTATTTTTAAATTATAAAATATATATTATATTTAAAATACTTACAAAAAATTCATCATATAGAGTCCTTCATGTCCTGATCTACAAGCCTCCTTGTGGTACCAGATGGGGGCAATCGCTCTTTAAACCTCTTAGATATGTAGGTTGTTGGAGTGTATACTGAAAGCCTAAGCTTTGTAAACATTCATTATGAATAAAGAATCATATTTGGTCAAATTGTCTACATTTAGTTGTAGTTGTTCAATTAATTTATACTGTAGATAACATAGTATGTGGTGCCACATGCAGAAGATGATGTTATCAGTACCTTATAAATTATAAACAGTAGCTCACGACCAAAATGGAAAGGAACAAACCATTAGAAGAGTGTAGTGTAATTAGGTATCAGTTTATCTTGACTGTATAATTATACTAGTACACTTAGAGTGTATTGAGTAGGACCATTTGAGGTCGTTTCGTTTATACTGACTTTATAAAAAAACAAAGACCTCGGTTATTATGGAAGTGTGTGCTCTTAATCCTAGTATAATAACAAGCACATATATTTGATATTTATTTCTTTAATTTATCAATGGGTGAGATTTAGTTCGATGAATCAATAAGCCCGATAAGTTGGGAAATGATATCACTTATAGTGTGTGTTGTTGATTATAGAAGAAAACTGTGTCCTAGAGATACTAGGTTGATAATGTCCTCAAGAGGAGCTCATAAGGATTGTCATGTTAAACCCTGCAGGTGGACTTAGTCCGACATGACGATAAGGTTGAGTGGTACTACTCTTGAACTAAGATATTAATTAAATGAGTTGTTAGTAACTCACTTAATTAGCGGACATTCGATATCTTAAACACAGGGAGACTAACACACTCATAATAAGAAGGAGCCCAAAAAATGTAATTTGGGATTGGTGCGGTAGTTCAATAATAGTTCTCTAGTGGAATGAATTATTATTGATAAAATTAAGTTGTGTGTTCGGGGCGAACACGGGATGCTTAATTTTATCGGGAGACCAAAACCAATTCTTCCTCTCGGTCCCTATCGTAGCATCTTATTTATAGAGTACTATACCCACCTATACCCACCTTCTATACCCACCAATAGGGGGGACCCTAGCTTGAACCCAAGCTAGAGGGGCCGGCCAAATTAAATTAAAAAAAAAAATTTAATTTTAATTTTTATTATGTGGAAGATATAATTTATTAAAGAGAATTAAAATTAAATTATCTCTCTTGTAAAAGATCTACAAAAGATTAAAGAAAGAGATTAGATCTCTTTCCTTATTTGTAGATTGGTGAGATATTTTATTTTCTCTTTAAAAATTATTCACATATTGTAAAATTAAAATTATGGAAATTTCTTTTTATCAACCATGAAGAGATTTTGAAGAGAAATTTTAATTTTAAAATTTCCGGAAACAAATTAGGAAGTTTTAATTGTTGATTGAAACTTGTCTAATTTGATTTCATGATGTGGCCATTAAATTTAATTGGGAAATTTTATTTTATTTTTCTCAATTAAATCATGTCAAGAAAATTAAGGAAATTTTATTGTAATTAAATTTCCTAATTTGCCTAGGCCAAGGAATATAAAAGAAGGGGTGGGGGTGCCTTCATGAGGGACAACCTCTATTATTTCTCTCCCTCTTTTGTTCCTTGGTGTGGCCGGCTATCATCATCATCCTCTCCCTCTCTTCCTCTTGTGGTGGCCGAACCTCTCTCTCCCCTTGGAGCTCTTGCGGTGGCCGGATACTACTTGGAGAAGAAGAAGAAGAAGGAGAGAAAGCTTGCATCTCTTGGAGCTTGGTTGGTGTTTTGTTCTTCATCCTTGGTAAAGCTTCTTTGTGGCCGAACCTAGCTAGGAGGAGAAGAAGGTGGTTGGTGGTTTCTCATCTCGGAAGATCGTTGCCCACACAACGTCCGAGGTTAGAAGAGGAATACGGTAGAAGATCAAGAGGTCTTTCTAGAAGGTATAACTAGTAGTTTTTCCTTTTCCGCATCATGCTAGTTATTTATGGAAATAATACCAAATACAAGAGGCTTACGATTCTAGTATTTCGAATATGTTTTTCGATGTTGTGTTCTTTTGTTTTATTTTTCCTTGTGATTTGATTGTTCTTTTCGGTTAACCTAAAGTTATTTTAGGAAATTAAATATTAGCTTTCCATAAAAGGTTTTGTCTAGTCGGTGGTGGTTGCTCCCATATCCAAGAAGGTCGTGTGCCTCGCCACGTCAGTACTGGGAACCAATTATGGAAATTAATATTTAATGGAATTAATAACTTAAGGTGATTTGGGTCGAACGTGTTAAGTTCCGCAGGAGACCCAAGTCAAAACCTAAAAGAACAAATAGATTAAGTTTTGGCGTGTTAAGTTCTGCAGGCGATCCAAAAATTTAATTTAAAAGAACACATGGTAGCTAGGAAAAGGTTCAGACCTTTGTACAAAATTTTTGTACAGTGGAACCTCTAGGTTTTCCGAGTAGCAACCAACAATTGGTATCAGAGCTAGGGTTTTGCCTCTGTGTATTTGATATTAGTTTAATTATGCACATGTCATACATAATTTAGGCAGGTTAATAGCAGGATGTGCTAACTTTGTGGATGCAGGATCCAACTATTATGACTTTTAGTTATTATGTGTGTGATTGGACCCTTGGACATGTCAAGGGCATTTATATGTGTGTGCATGATTGTATTAAAATACAGCAGGAGCTGTATTTAGTTTTATTAGGATTTTATTTTTGATCTAGATACATGTACATTCCTTTTATGGAATATAGGATCAAAAATGTAAAATTCTATTTATGTCGCGGATCAAATCTTGCAAAGCATGGAACCTTCTAAGGACCAGAGGCATAGCGGAACTAGGAGCAAGATGGATGCGACAACTAGACCCGGTGGCGGTGGCCAAATATGGCAGCAGCTTGGGATGACAACACACGGAGGACAACTATAGATAAAAGCCATAATAGTTGAAAATTAGATTTTCTATTTATTGCTTTTATATTGTGCTGTGTGTGCATGTTAGTATACATGACCAGTAGGCTAGCATAGTTAAAATTCCTCGTTTATAAATAACTAAGTGGGAGAGAGATTTTAAATAAATCCCATGGTCTCCATTACTGGTTTGTAAGTGATGCAAACAAGCTTGCGCGTTGGCTCTGAGTGCCTTCCTCCATAACGGATGGCCTTGTTTATGATCACTCCATGACTTCCATTTTGTGGTGACGAAGTTAAAGAGCGTGTGATCTTCCCCAACGGAAGGGGCATAATCTTATTAATGGACTTAGTGTCAAGTAATGGTATACACTTAGACACATCTAATAGTATCCTCCCCATCGGAGTCACTGCTATTATTTGTGTGACCAAAAGACACCAACTATTAATTTTATTTGTCAAAAAGTTAGGTTGACAAGATAATAAAATTAATGGGTTAAAACCCTCCTTTTATAAATGTTGAATTTGTATACGTCCACACTAACGTGACATACAAAATTCACGGTGCTTTACGGTGTTGGTTAATTTAAAATAGTATTGTTTGAGGAATCAATATTATTCTAAATTTAGAGTTCTGACCAAAAGTTATTTGTGATTCTTAGGATGACTTTCAACCCACTGTCCATCATACTTCAACAGAATAGACTTACTGGACCAAATTACATAGATTGGAAAAGAAACCTGACATTGTTCTTACTGCTAAAGGCTATAAATTTGTACTGACTGAGGCTTGCCCTGAAGCACTTACTGGTGAATCTACTCAAGAGGAGATTGAATATCATAGGAAATGGGTAAAAGCTGATGAGATGGCGCGGTGTTACATTTTGGCTTCAATGTCAAATGTATTGCAACATCAGCATCAAGATTTACCAACAGCTTATGATATTATGAACAATCTCAAGGAACTCTTTGGTCATCAGGATAAGGCTTCTAGGCAAGAAGCCATGAGAAAGATAATGACAGCCACCATGCAAGAGGGTACTCCTGTGAGGGATCATATCCTAAAGATGATGACTTATCTGAACGAGATACAGATCCTTGGAGGAGAAATTGATGGGGAAACCCAGATCGATATGATCCTCCAAACGCTACCTAGAAGTTTTGAGCAATTCCGCCTGAACTATAATATGAATAAGAGGATTTATTCATTAGCGGAACTACTAACAGAACTTCAAGCAGCAGAAGGATTATTTCGTCACAATGCTCAAATTCACTATGCTGAAAATGGTTCTACTTCTAAACTGAGAGGAAAGAAGAAGAAGAAACAAGCTGGTTCAAAAAAAAAAAGTGAATAAATCTCAGAGTACGGGATTTAAAGCTGGAGTGAAGAAGCCGAAGGGCAAGTGCTTCATCTGCAAGCAGGCAGGACATTGGAAGGCGGACTGTCCTCGTAGGAACCAAAACAAAGGTATATCTTATGCTCTAGTTGTTGAAACATGTTTAGCGGTGTTATCTACCAGCACCTGGTGTGTAGATACAGGAGCCACTGATCATGTCTGCAATTCCTTGCAGGGGTTCCAGGAAACCCGACGACTATCTGAAGGAGAGATTACCGTCTACATGGGCAATGCTACTAAGGTGGCAGCTGTTGCAGTGGGAGATGTCTATTTATCTTTTAGTAGAAATAGAAATTTGGTTTTAAGAAATTATCTTTATGTACCCAGTTTTAGAAAGAATTTAATTTCAGTTTCTAAACTGTTTTTAGATGGATATTCAGTTTCTTTCAGTAACGATGTAGTTATTAAAAGAAATAAAGTGATTATCTGTTCTGGTGCATTGGTTGGCAATTTGTATACTTTAAATCCAATTTCTTCCACAAAGCAAAACATGGAAATTTATAAGTTATCTTCTAACTCTAATAAGAGAAAAGAACCTTCGGAAATGAACCAAACATATCTTTGGCATCTAAGGCTTGGTCATATTAACTTAAGTAGGATTCAGAGGCTTATAGCTGATGGACTGTTGAGTTCGGTAGAGTTGAAAAATTTTCCAACTTGTGAATCTTGCTTGGAAGGTAAAATGACCAAGAGGCCGTTCAAGGCCAAGGGGTATAGAGCCAAAGAAGTGTTGGAATTGGTTCATTCTGATTTGTGTGGTCCTATGTCTGTCCAGGCAAGAGGTGGTTTTGAATATTTTATCTCTTTTATAGATGATTATTCAAGATACGGATATATTTACCTAATGCGCCGTAAGTCCGAGTGCTTTGATAAGTTCAAAGAATACAAGGCTGATGTGGAGAAACGATTAGGTAAAAGTATCAAGACACTACGATCTGATCGTGGTGGCGAATACCTCTTAGGAGAGTTTAGGAATTACTTATCAGAGGCCGGGATTCAATCCCAATTGTCTGCACCTGGAACACCCCAACAGAATGGTGTAGCAGAACGAAGGAATATGACTCTTATGGAGATGGTTAGATCGATGATGAGTTATTCAGAATTACCAAATTCGTTTTGGGGATATGCTTTGGAAATAGCAGTGTATGTTCTGAACTTAGTACCTTCTAAATCAGTTTCTTCTACTCCCATAGAATTGTGGAATGGACGAAAACCCAGTCTAAGACATATTCGGATTTGGGGTAGTCCAGCACATGTGCTGAAACAAGATGCTGATAAGTTAGAATCCCGTACAGAAGTTCGCGTGTTTGTAGGATATCCCAAAGGAATGAAAGGTGGTTTATTTTATAGTCCTAAAGACCAGAAGGTCATTATTAGCACCAATGCCCAGTTTTTAGAAGAAGACTATATAATGGATCACAAGCCTAGTAGTAAAGTTGTTTTAGAAGAACTAAGAGAGGACACGCCTACTTTAGTACCAACAGTACAAGATGAAGTTCCACAAGAGACTGCAACACGTGTCACACATGATACACAACCACAAACAGTGTCTCGTCGTAGTGGGAGGGTTGTGAGGCAGCCTGAGAGATTCATGTTTTTGAGAGAGTCTTTGGACTTGATCCCGGGTAAACATGAACCTGATCCCCAGACATATGACGAAGCACTCCAAGATATAGATGCAGCATCTTGGCAAAAGGCGATGAATTCTGAAATAGAGTCTATGTACTCTAATAAGGTCTGGGAGCTTGTAGAACCACCTGATGGTGTAAAAGCCGTTGGATGTAAGTGGATCTACAAAAGGAAAAGAGGGACAGACGGGAAGGTAGAAACCTTCAAAGCTAGGCTTGTTGCGAAAGGGTACACTCAGAAAGAGGGAATCGATTATGAGGAAACCTTTTCACCGGTAGTCATGCTTAAGTCTATCCGGATACTCTTATCCATTGCTGCTCATATGGATTATGAGATTTGGCAAATGGATGTCAAGACAGCTTTCCTTAATGGAAGTCTTGAAGAGAACATCCATATGAAGCAACCAGAAGGGTTTATTGAAAAAGGCAAAGAGCATCTAGTGTGCAAGCTCAATCGGTCCATTTATGGACTGAAGCAAGCTTCAAGGTCTTGGAACATCCGGTTTAATGAAGTAATCCAGTCATATGAATTTATTCAAAGTCCGGATGAGTCTTGTGTATATAAGAAGTGTAACGGAAACGTGGTGGTATTTCTTGTACTATACGTAGATGATATTTTGTTAATTGGCAACAATGTCAAGGTATTATCAGACGTAAGGGTATGGTTGTCCAAACAATTTGATATGAAGGACTTAGGAGAATGTGCACACATTCTTGGGATCAAAGTTATAAGGGATCGTAAGAAAAGAATGTTGTGTCTATCCCAAGCTTCATATATAGATACAATCCTTGCTCGTTTTAGCATGCAGGATTCCAAGAAAGGTTTCTTACCTTTTAGGCATGGAATAGCTCTATCTAAAGAGATGTCTCCAAAGACATCAAAGGAGATAGAAGATATGAAAGCAGTTCCTTATGCTTCGGCTGTAGGAAGCCTTATGTATGCAATGCTATGTACGAGACCTGATATCTGTTTTGCCGTGGGCATGGTCAGAGTAACCTCGACAAGGACATTGGATTGCGGTAAAACATATATTAAAGTACCGAGAAGGACTAGAGATTATATGCTAGTTTACCAAGCGGATGATTTACTCCACTGGGTTACACTGATTGATTTCCAATCGAGATAAGGATGAGTAAGTCTACATCGGCTATGTATTTACTTTAGGAGGTGGAGCCATTTCATGGAGGAGTGTTAAGCAAAAATGCTTGACTCAACCATGGAAGTGAGTATGTGGCAGCCTCAAAGAAGCAGTATGGCTTATGAACTTTCTAATGGACTTAGATGTGATTCTGGTTTGCCCAAAATCATCACAATTTATTGTGATAATAGCGGATTGCAAACTCGAAGGAACCACGAGCTCATAAGGCAAGTAAACATATAGAGCGCAAGTACCACCTGATACGAGATATTGTGAAGCGAGGAGAAGTTGTCATCGCCAAGATTACATCAGCGGATAACCTGGCAGATCCTTTCACTAAGGCCCTTCCGGCGAAAGCTTTCGATCGGCATGTGGAGGGAATGGGAATCAGATGTATGGTAGAAGATATGACAGCTTAATCATTAGTATAAGTGGGAGATTGTTGGAGTGTATACTGAAAGCCTAAGCTTTGTAAACATTCATTATGAATAAAGAATCATATTTGGTCAAATTGTCTACATTTAGTTGTAGTTGTTCAATTAATTTATACTGTAGATAACATAGTATGTGGTGCCACATGCAGAAGATGATGTTATCAGTACCTTATAAATTATAAACAGTAGCTCACGACCAAAATGGAAAGGAACAAACCATTAGAAGGTCGTAGTGTAATTATGTATCAGTTTATCTTGACTGTATAATTATACTAGTACACTTAGAGTGTATTGAGTAGGACCATTTGAGGTCGTTTCTTTTATACTGACTTTATAAAGAAACAAAGACCTCGGTTATTATGGAAGTGTATGCTCTTAATCCTAATATAATAACAAGCACATATATTTGATATTTATTTCTTTAATTTATCAATGGGTGAGATTTAGTTCGATGAATCAATAAGCCCGATAAGTTGGGAAATGATATCACTTATAGTGTGTGTTGTTGATTATAGAAGAAAACTGTGTCCTAGAGATACTAGGTTGATAATGTCCTCAAGAGGAGCTCATAAGGATTGTCATGTTAAACCCTGCAGGTGGACTTAGTCCGACATGACGATAAGGTTGAGTGGTACTACTCTTGGACTAAGATATTAATTAAATGAGTTGTTAGTAACTCACTTAATTAGTGGACATTCGATATCTTAAACACAGGGAGACTAACACAGTCATAATAAGAAGGAGCCCAAAAAATGTAATTTGGGATTGGTGCGGTAGTTCAATAATAGTTCTCTAGTGGAATAAATTATTATTGATAAAATTAAGTTGTGTGTTCGGGGCGAAAACGGGATGCTTAATTTTATCGGGAGACCAAAACCAATTCCTCCTCTCGGTCCCTATCGTAGCCTCTTATTTATATAGTACTATACCCACCTTCTATACCCACCCAAAGGGGGCCGGCCAAGCTAGCTTGGGAACCAAGCTAGGGCCGGCCTAGGTATAAATTGGGGTGGCCGACCCTAGCTTGAACCCAAGCTAGAGGGGCCGGCCAAATTAAATTAAAAAAAAAATTAATTTTAATTTTTATTATGTGGAAGATATAATTTATTAAAGAGAATTAAAATAAATTATCTCTCTTGTAAAATATCTACAAAAGATTAAAGAAAGAGATTAGATCTCTTTCCTTATTTGTAGATTGGTGAGATGTTTATTTTCTCTTTAAAAATTATTCACATATTGTAAAATTAAAATTATGGAAATTTCTTTTTATCAACCATGAAGAGATTTTGAAGAGAAATTTTAATTTTAAAATTTCCAGAAAAAAATTAGGAATTTTTAATTGTTGATTGAAACTTGTCTAATTTGATTTCATGATGTGGCCGGCCATTAGAATTTAATTGGGAAAATTTTATTTTATTTTTCTCAATTAAATCATGTTAAGGAAATTAAGGAAATTTTATTGTAATTAAATTTCCTAATTTGCCTAGGCCAAGGAATATAAAAGAAGGGGTGGGGGTGCCTTCATGAGGGACAACCTCTATTATTTCTCTCCCTCTTTTGTTTCTTGGTGTGGCCGGCTATCATCATCATCCTCTCCCTCTCTTCCTCTTGTGGTGGTCGAACCTCTCTCTCCCCTTGGAGCTCTTGCGGTGGCCGGATACTACTTGGAGAAGAAGAAGAAGAAGGAGAGAAAGCTTGCATCTCTTGGAGCTTGGTTGGTGTTTTGTTCTTCATCCTTGGTAAAGCTTCTTTGTGGCCGAACCTAGCTAGGAGGAGAAGAAGGTGGTTGGTGGTTTCTCATCTCGGAAGATCGTTGCCCACACAACGTCCGAGGTTAGAAGAGGAATACGGTAGAAGATCAAGAGGTCTTTCTAAAAGGTATAACTAGTAGTTTTTCCTTTTCCGCATCATGCTAGTTATTTATGGAAATAATACCAAATACAAGAGGCTTACGATTCTAGTATTTCGAATATGTTTTTCGATGTTGTGTTCTTTTGTTTTATTTTTCCTTGTGATTTGATTGTTCTTTTCGGTTAACCTAAAGTTATTTTAGGAAATTAAATATTAGCTTTCTATAAAAGGTTTTGTCTAGTCGGTGGTGGTTGCTCCCATATCCAAGAAGGTCGTGTGCCTCGCCACGTCAGTACTGGGAACCAATTATGGAAATTAATATTTAATGGAATTAATAACTTAAGGTGATTTGGGTGCCTCCAATTCTAACTGCACGAGGGTGCCTCCGACTTGCTTAGGGCACCTCTAAGCACTTGAGGTGTCTTGAACACTGTTCATCCAAGGGTGATTTTTGCACTTAACTCTTGCAAAAATATGTTAATCTAATAACAAAAAATAACCTATAAAACAAAGTTAACACATAGCAAAATAAGATTTATAAATTAGATTCTGTCTTACCAAGACAATAATCTAGTCTTGGTCTTAATTTAGACTTCCAAAATGGATCTAAGTTAAACCAACACCTATATCTCCACTGGGGTTCTCTCCTCTGGTGCTTACCTCACTTACCATTTATAGACTTACTTGACTTTGTTCTTATTGACCCACCAAGTCTTCCTATCAGATGTTCCATCTGGACTTTAGCCAATTGTCAGGTCTCACAGATCTAATTGGACTTCTTGTCAGATATCAACCTATATGGGCTTCCTACAGTTATAAGGTTCTCAAGACCTAACTTGACTTAAGTCCGGTATCAAGTCCTCTAGATCCATTAAGTTTATTAGCTTGCACACTTAGTAAATACATTAGATTACACATAATCTAATTTTAACCTTTGTCATACATAAAAATTAAAGTTTGATTATTAGTGTAAACTGCACCAATATGCATCATTCAAGCATTCTGGATGAGACTTAGTGAAGTTCACAAACTTTTCAATCTTAGTAAAAAAAAAAATTTGACAGATAAATCCATTGTCTAACCTATTGTGCATTTAGGTTTTATTTATATACATTGTATCCTAATGAGAATGAAGTTTCTAAAATTATTAATCATGTCAAGCTAAGCATGATTATATTTAAATCATTTTGGTCTTATAAAATTGCATTTACAAGCCTTGATGATTTCTCTAGAGCAATCGGGTAGGATGGCAAAGCAATAGAAGGTCCAATTTGATCAAATACATATAACTTTCCATGACAATAACAGTTGAAATAATTTAGAACAAATTCATACCTACATATATGTGTTTTCACTATATCCTTTTCACGGAAAGCTATATTTCTACATCTATGCTAATTACATAGACACTTTAACTCGACACCATTCAAGTATTCTAAATGAAATTTAGCGAAGTTCACAAACTCTTTAACCCAAGCAAAAAAATTCTTGAATGATAAATCTATTGTCTAACCTATAGTACATCCAAGCCTTGTTCATATACATTGTGTCCTAATGAGAATAAAATTTTCACATAGTTAATATTGTAAAACTAAGCATGATTATATTTAAATCATTTAGGTCTCATGAAACTAAGCATGTTTTTTTAAGGTAAACGCCGGAAACCTTAGTATCTTGTAAGAGGTTCTCCTATGATTGGATTAGAAGAACGAAATCCCTTTTAAGTCTCATGAAACTAATTGCAATTGAATAGGAATCATGGTATCTCTAACTTAGTCTTATCAAACATTACAATTAGCAATTATGATAATGTAAAACTATAATTGGGCAATCAAAATAATATATATATATATATATATATATATATCATATATAAGCACAGTAGCCTCAGAAGTAAATTCGGCCTCACAAGCACAACGCTAGGTCAAATTCAGCCTCACAAGCATACACGACCTGAGAGCACCAAAGCATTACATTGTGACGGAGAGGAGTAAACAAATTTTTCTCAAAGGAATGATAGTGGACAGCGGAGAGCTAGGGCATAGTTACGCCTGAGAGGAGTTCGATTCTGAAGAGGAGAAGGAGCTCAAGCACACTAACTCACAAACGTCGTAGAGCTCCAATGACTTGGGAACGTCAAAGAGAGTGCTACGGAGGTCGGAGTGGGTTGATGAGCACGCTAGATGTCGCCGTCGAGCACACGCGAAGGAATGCCGGAGAGGACGTGCCAGAGAGGGCGTGCCAGAGAGGACGGTCTGGAGAGGAAGTTCACCAGAGATGCTGCCAACGATCATCAGACAAGATCACCGGAGGGTGAGAGAGGAGATTGATGGCGTGAATGTGATCTGCTGGCCGGAAACTCTATTTTTTTCTCGATTTTAGCAATAGAATATTTACTTCGTCGCTATTATCGATGACTAATATTTAATCCATCGCTATTAGAGACGGAATTAAATATTTCATCGCCAAAGATCTACTATTTTTTAAAATTTTATTGTATAATTAGCGATAGATTAAATACTCCATCATTAATAGTAATGACGAATAAGTTATCCATTGCTATTAGCGACGAAGTGAATTAATTCGTTGTTAAAACCATTTCTAGTTTTTTGGTAGTGTTCGAATTTGAAGTTGAATCTTCTTCACTTTGTCCACTCCCATAATATATTTATGAAATATCTCTCATACCTTCTTTGATGTTGTCTCATTGACTATCCTCTGGAATATATCTTCATCCAATGATGGCAAAGACGATTCGCTCATCCCTAAGTCTCTCTCAACCTGTCCCCAAATCAACACGGAAGAAATAAATCACGGATAACTATTAGCATTGAACAGTTGAATAATGCATGGGGGAGGATAAACAAATATATCTTCATCCAACTTTTGATGGATAATGGTGAGAGTACGTTGATATATCTCTTTTTGATTTTTTTTTTTTTCCCTCTAAAGTATCCTTCTGATTTTGAGGTATATGGTGGTAAAAAATGATTCGCTCGTCCGACGTCTCTGTTAACCGATCCCTAGGTTAATACGGAAAAAATAAATGATGAATAATTATTAACTTTTAGTAGTTAAATAATGTACGAGGAGGACATACACCCGAATATTAATTTTAACCCCAAATCTTATAATTATAACGTATATGTTTGTTAACTATCCATTCCGAGAAGACGATTTAATTATGAGATAGAGTTGTCATATCTGATGATTCTTCAAAATCAATTTTAATAATATCTCAAACTACTTGAGATTTGGGATCTGAACACAATCTTCCTTATAAGTAATTAATTCACATAGTTGAGCGTGATAAACCTAGGGTAATGAAAAGGAAAAGATTTTAATATTATTGGCTCACTTTATTAGACAGTGACGGAGGCTCTCAAATAACTTTCGAGAAAAATTATAAGAGTATATTTGGTATAAGTTATCACATAAATAATCATATAATTAAAATTATAAAAAATAAAATATAATCTAATATTATTTAGTTCAGTGCAAATAATATAATAAAAATTTATTTATTTAAAAAATTTAATATATAATTTAATTTAATATTTTACTTATATTATCCTCCGTTACACAATTATTTTGAACTTTATGCTTTCCTTTTTTTCCCATTTTTTTACCCTTTTTTTATGTTTATTTTTTTTAACGTTTTCCTATGTTTTTGCTTTTTTAAAAAAAAATTTTGTTCGTTTTTTTTTGTTGTTATGTTTTATTTTTACATTTTTTTTCTTTTTCTTGTTACATATAATTTTTTTATTTTTCTCTTTTTTTACGTTTTTTTAACTTTATGTTTGTAAAATAAAACATCACATATTTTTATTTTAATTTATTTTTATAATTTAAAATAAAAATTCCATTATAAAAAAGTTTAGGAGTGTTTTAGGTTAAAAAATTTCATTAAAATCAAGAAAAATTTTATTTTTTCGAGTTTTTTTTAATTTAAGTTACATGTTACTTTTGTTGACGTATCATAGATTATTACTAAGAAATCATCAATTAAATGAATAGCTAATATTATCAAAGATAATTTCTAATCAAACGTAACCTAGAATTATAGCAAAATGTCTTGTATTAACAATTTGACAACTATTTATTTTAAAATTTTAAGGTACAATTTATTAATTAAAATCATATATTTATTCTATTTAAATACATGAATTATAAATTTTATATATTTACTGATGATAAAAAATAAATATATATTCATCATAATGTCCCGTCAATTTATTTAAGACCAATAAAAAAAATAAATTATAAATAACTATTAATCTTTAAAATAATGATTAATCCATCCACATTTACATGTATCCCCTAATTCATGTACACGACGGTTCATGTACATGAAGATTCATCTATTCGAGTTTAATTTATTTATTTAAATCACATTAGGACTCGAAATATTTTTTTAAAAAGAAAGTCGCCCGTTGCCGTGTTCCACGTTTTGGTGTTTCGTGCCCGTAGTCGCAGAACCCGCGGATGACGTCACCGGCGTTGCCGACATCCACCCTGCATTGACGTCATCGCATCAATCGTAACGTTGATTCCATTTGATTTGATATTCCTTTCCAACGACTGAAGGACCCGGTCCAACACGTAAATATCTCAAATTTTGTGTCCTATTTCTCTCCGTCCAAACCCCAAGTAACCCTCCGATTGACGAGCGATCGAGTCAGTGACGTGTCGCGATGGCACACCGTATGAAGCTTCCGGAACGTCTCTTTGATAGACCTCACCTTCTTCGACAGGTCCCATCAACGACGCGTTTGGACTATTTTTGATTTTTCAGATTCTCAAAATTAATCAGTAAATAAATAGCATTTTATCAAAAAAAATAATAAAGGTATGCTATTCTTACCAAATTACGCTCTAATATGAATTTTTCCATATAATTAACACCATAAATCAGAGAAGTAACTTAGAATCCGTCTTACCTAATTTTGCATAAATTTAAATTTTCTCCAATAGACTAATTTGATAAGTTACATAAATTTTAAAAAAAATACATAGAATAATTTTTTATTACTTAATTCATGTAATATTAATATTGTATATTTGAGTTTTTTAAAAAATAAAATAAAATAATTAATGATGACGACGATGACGATGAACGCGGCTTCGCCCGTCACCAGTTGCTTTTAAAACCTTCATCACGACCATTTGCTTCCCATCCACTCCCAATCTCGCTACTTCCAACGAGAGCAGCCTTCCGCGATCCGCATGGCAGAGAACTGCTCGGTGCTCGATCTGTGGGCGCGCCGCCCGGACTCGGCCTGGATCAGCGAGGTCTCCGCCCGCGAGAACGCCGCCCTCACCAGAGCGCTCCAGATGTCCCTCTCCGACACCACCACCACCACTACCAGCACCACCTCCTCCTCTTCCTCCGCCTCCTCACTCTACGCCACCGATACCATCTCCTCAGCTCCGATGCCGTATCGTGTGATCCCCTCCTCACCGACTCCCTCGGATGCTTCCGCCGGAGACGCGTCTCTTCGCCGCGGCGCCGCCCTCGGACCCTCGGCGGCCGGGAGGGTCTCCAAGCGGAAGACGCGCACGGGGAAGCGGGCGGACACGACCTACATCAAGGTGGATCTGGAGAACTTCCGGGAGATGGTGCAGCGGGTGACAGGAATCCGGGGAGACTGGGAGCCTTCGGAGTCGGCGGTGGAGCCGGAGCCTGTGCGGCCCGCTGCGGCGGCCCTGCAACAGATCTGCCTTCCGACGCTCGACACGTCGGCGATTCTGCTGGGAAAGAGCTCGGTGGAAATCGCAAGGGAAGGCGGCGGCAGCGGCTTCTTCGGGTGCCCACCACCGACGCCGGCGGAGATGCCCGCCTTCGATCTCGACTTCCTCGTCACGGCGTTCCCGACCCTTGATTCGTGGGGCGTCTTATGACGCGTGTCCATGGGGCCGAAGAATCGATGGCTGAGATCGTTCTTTGTTTTTTTCTTTTTCTTTTTTGAAAAATAATAATAATAAATATTAGATGAATATTGAGTCGTCCATTCTACTAGTGGTATGAAACAGCAGTTCACTGCAAGTCTAGTAAAGAGCAAACTGTGACTTTAATAATAATCGGAAAACAAAAGAATAAAAACACGGTTGCGTATAATAATCACACACAGTTCACTGCAAAAACACTATGAATTGCGTGGGCCCCATCCGACCATGTTATGGAGCCATATCCATAACCCTTGCTCGCTCCCCGGGCCTCGAAAGCGACCGCATATGAAGCCTTTGCGCCCCTCCTCGAGAAGGACAACCTCGCAGGCGAGACCTGGACCGTGATGCCAGCTGGGGCGTCCACAGCGGCAGTGTAGGTTGCGTTCGGGGGTCCCACGTTGGTCACCGTCCGGCTCACCGTCTGCTTTCTCTCTAGCTTGGCGATGGAGATGGAAGGGTAGTTGATGTCGGAGATGAGGTCCGGAGAGGCGGCGGCGTTATAGGGACAGCTGAAGTTGCTCCTCCCTGAGATTGATCTTACGGCTTGGTCCTTGTAGCCGTAGCGACAGAGGAAGAGGAGGTAATCGTCTATGGCGGTGTCGAAGACTAAGCCTGGACTGAGGGCTCTGAGGGGGCTCATTTCTCCTGATCCCATGTCATGGAAGCTTGCGCTGGCTAGTTTGTGATTCGTCAGTGGCCGCCCGAGATTGTTGGTGACCGTGGCTGATGTAGAAGAACTCGAATGAATTTGCGATTGAGAAAGGGGGCAGAAAACAGTAGATGATGATTAGGTTTACCAGTCGTCATCAGCGCTGATCTTATCGCTGAAGGAGACCATCTCGGATGAGCTGATTTTACGAAGGCACCCGCTCCGGCGACATGAGGGCAGGCCATCGAGGTTCCTGATTTGATGGCGAATTTCGATGGTTCTCGCCCTGTCGGAATTGTTCCTGTATCGGATATCGGGATCGACGCTGCGACAATGCTGACGCCTGGAGCCATTACATCAGGCTGTTCCGAAAGAGAAAGGAAAAAAGGAATAAAAAAGATGAAGATCGCTATTGATCGATCGATTTGAATCAAAAGAGAAGGAGATTCTTGAACCTTAAGAATGGCTTCTGTGAGTCCTCCAGGACCCCTCGAAGAGAAATACGCCACGACTGGCGCAGGTCTGATCTCCTTGGCTTCCTCCGATGGCAGAATCACAGCAGAAGGCTTTCTGCAGTCGCCATGAAAAGCCACGGTGAGCTTGGACAATACCAGTCAGTTTATTGCAGAAAGTATTTCTTCGATCTAGAAAACTTCTTACTTGGTCGAGTTCAAGTACTTCAGAATCTGGAGTCCAACATCGCTCCCTACCTCTGCGAATGGAAAGCTGCCGGAATCAAAAGGCACCCCTTTCTCTTCTTCATCGATCAAGATCAGACCTTTAGCCCCAGCTCCTTCAGCGACCGACTTCTTTACTCGTCTTGTTAGGGTTGGATCAGTGTCGACGCACACTAGAATTTTGCCAGAGGCTTTTCGCTCATCGATCGATCCAGGATAGCAATTGCTACGTACCAAATTCGTACACACACAGGTAAAGGCTTTGCATCCAGTATTAAACCCTATTCAAAAAGGTGCGTACCTTGCTTCTGATACGGGAGTATACTCTGCTGCTGCATCTCCGGCGAACATTAGCGAATATGATTCTGAACGAGTATGATTCGAGAAATTGATGGCAGATCCCTGAGAACATCAGTGATCCGTCTCGTGATATACTCTCTAGATTGTCTGTGTCGAGCTTAGTTTGTTCTTACCTTAAGCGTGCTTCCATCTCCAAGAAGTATCGTCGACTGGAAAGTCCTGTCGATGCTGGAAGCTCCCACCGTGAAGATCCAGGGCGCTGAATTGACCACTGTGTATGGATCCGGTCCGTCATTTCCGGCGGAGCAGACGACCAGCACGCCCCTTTGATTGGCATGGAACGCGCCGATGGCGATGGGGTCGCTGAGGAAATCCGTCTGGAACGCGGAGCTCATCCCTATCGATATCGAGATTACGTCGACGCCGTCATGGACTGCGTCGTCGATCGCCTTCAGCACGGCGGAGCTAGCGCATCCGCCCAGCGAGCACGCCCTGTAGACGGCGAGCCTGCTCGAGGGAGAACCTCCTTTGGCTACTCCCTGAGCAAGGCCGTAGTAGTTAGCGTTCAGCACCACCGAGCCGGCGGCGGTGGAGGCTGTGTGCGTTCCGTGGCCAACGGAATCCCTCGCTGAGTGAGCTCCTGTGTGAGCTTGGCCGGAGTAGTATCTTGCACCTATCAGTTTCCTTCACGAAGGAGATCAAATTATTAGTCTTCGAATGATCGATAGCTAACAAAGATCTTCATTGAGTACCTGTTGCAGTCTGATCTTTTGAAGTCAGTTGCTTCCATGCAGGTGCCTTTCCACCTCGAAGGGATCTCCCCCATCCCAGCGTCACTGAAGCTGGGTGATTCCGGCCATATTCCTTCCATGAAAAGAGAGCTCTTTCTTAGAAGATTTTAGAATTCAGTAGCAATTTGAAAGAGATGATACAGAGATCAGTGTGAAGTACCAGTATCGATGATGCCGATTATCACATCATTAGAAGCTTTGTGTTGGAGCCTCTCTGCTCCGACGCCGGATTCTGCCTCCAAGAAGTCCCAAGAGCGCGTGGTGTGGAGTTGAAGAGTCCGGTCTCGGAAAACCGACACCACCTCTTTGTTGTCTGGTTGAAGGAATGCACTTGAATTAGTCAGTAAAGCATTGCTAAAATAGGCACAATTGAGTTCTACTGAAGCAAACCAGATAGTAAAGCAGCTTCTTCTTCAGTAAGCATGGCTGAGAATCCTTTGAATGCATGATGGTAACTTTGGACAAGAGACACTCTTCCTTTCTCCGCACTGCGATGAGATTGAGATCGAGAGTTTCGGTTATACTTGGTTACACATTGTTCGGAAAAAGATGTGTGCCGCAATTACCTTGGAAGAACAGAGGATAACATCTGCAAGTGAGATGCTTGTGAAGCTTCTTGGTCACCACCTTCAAGTACTCCCCCCATGTAAACAACATAAGGCTGATATATAGGAAACAAATTCAAATATCCATCAAAACCAGAAAATTATGATTAAAATCATCGCAAAGCTTAGAACAATTTGTAAAGCATGGAACAAAGCTGTTATTTGTTTACGTTCAGTGTAATCTAATTTTGTTGGTTAGAAAAATAACCACAGCTAATTTCATACTTCGGGGGCCTTCTTCGAAATAACACCAGCTAAAAGAGAAGTGAGAACAAGGAAGAGAAGCTGCAAGTGATTCGCCATTAGAGGACTACTTGGTGACACAAGGGAAGAAGCTGGTGATCTATTTATAGGAAACCTGTTGGAGCTTTGCATCAATGCTATTTGTTTCATGTGCACCGCTCAAACCTTCCAGTTGATGGATGTTATGTCAAACTGGGTAACTTTTGCTTATGCATTTCCCTGTGGTCACTAATAGATGAGGATGGTTAACCTGAAAAAAGATAGTCATAGCCGAATCAAAACAAGAATTTGAGCCAAGTATGTAAAGCTCAAGTGTCAAGAACACTCATCAATGCCTCACATGACTAAAGTGAAGCTAAGTTGCATATATTCTTGGTGGTCCTTTTCAAGGCTGTCTAGATCTGATTCTTCGCTTACATTGGCTTCACAAACATGAGAAAATATTGACCAAACCCAGATTACTGAAATAAGCTCACTAATCATTGCTGAAGGATAAATCTGTTCCTTGGTTTAGGTATCCGAAGTATAGCGAAAAACTATATTAAGTGGTACATGAAGCAGTGTTTCTACAAAGGCTTGTGAATGGTTAAGGTGTTGTACAAGAAAGGCAGGAGTCCCTCAGAAGTAAGGAATGGTTTCCTTATGAAGAATGTATATAATGCTGTGTGCAAAGGTATTGATAAGATGAACTAGAGAATAATTTCACATGGTCAAACAAAACAGTTGTGCATTTCACATGGTAAAACTAAGCAAGTGCAGTGTAAAAAACCATCCTGCATGATATAAATGGACACAGATATAAATACCAAAGCGCGCGTAAAGGCAGCTTTATAGAAACAAAAGTTCAGTTTGGTTGAACAACCATCGACGAGAGGCAGGAAAAAGAATATATAGTCTCACAACTACAGAATTCAAAAAAAAATGGTTGCTTAGGGAATACATTTTATAACTAAATTTCCTCACTTGGCCATCATGACCTTAACAAATTCCTCATAGTTAATCTGACCGTCTCCGTCAACGTCAGCTTCACGAATCATTTCGTCGACCTCCTCGTCCGTAAGCTTTTCTCCCAGGTTGGTCATCACATGACGAAGTTCAGCTGCTGAGATGAAACCATTCTGGTCCTTGTCAAATACACGGAAAGCTTCCTTCAACTCTTCCTCTGAATCTGTATCCTTCATCTTGCGGGCCATCAAATTAAGAAACTCTGGAAAATCAATCGTACCGTTGCCGTCTGCATCAACCTCATTTATCATGTCTTGCAATTCAGCCTCAGTTGGGTTCTGACCCAAGGAACGCATCACCGTCCCAAGTTCCTTAGTGGTGATGCTGCCTGTTTGAAAATCATAATTCCAAATAATGAATCACATAATTAGAATCTAATATATCATGTTTTTAGGTCTTGATGAATTTGAATATATCATTTGCTAGCATTTGGATTCATGAAACCAGAATTTAATGATAATGTTTCAACTAAAACAAACTAACTATTCTGAGAAGAATACTCCAGGTGTTCAGTTGATAGTAAGTAGATAATAGTTAAATTTACCATAAACAAATTAGCAGATTAGTGACTATCAGCTTTATCCGGAACATCAAAAACATTGCAATTAAGCTAGAATAAAACGTGTTTCTCCATGAGAAACAAGACAAGAAGTTCAAATACACAATTCTTGTATGAGTCTTCTGACAAATAAAACAGCAAAATTCTTGAGAACTTTATCAACTTATTGCCTGTTTCAACTCCATCCTGGTTCTTTTTTCTCAGAAAAGAATATAGTGGACCAGTAATATATTAACAAGATATCAGCAAACAAAGAGTCTTAATTACAAGCTATAGCTAGGAATATGCCGGACCCATATTCCACATCCAAATTATGTCTGATTGGGATTAGATCATATATTTGTGTGAGTATCCATCATAATTAACATAGTTTTTTACATAACAAGATATTTGCCGATTGTTACCACTCAAGATTCAGTTATTCACTTGCAATCATTGCACAAGTAAAGACGCCTTCTTATCACTACATGAACTATTTACCTTCAAATCAGATGTAACACAGAAAAGAAGATGAGATATGTTGCCCAATCATAAATGTATCTTCTACGCTGCAAAATTGATTGGCTATTTCCATGTATTCAAAATCTTCACTTACATGGACAATTCTAAATGCCACTTTCGAGCTCCTTCACATGTAGGCCACTCTAGGAGTGAAAATGTTGTGCTACGTATCTCTCCCATAGATCAACCTGATATGCAAATCACCTCACTAGCCAGAATCTACCTTGAATTTAATATCCAACTTCTTTTTTCTTTTCCACCTAAATCCCATCATTTCTATTTCCCAATTAATCAATGACCATTTCTATTAAATTATTAGGAAATGGGCAATTATGTGCATTTGATCTTTATATCACTCTCACATAGACAAGCGAGGGATTGGGCTAGTCCAAGCCCTACATATGAATCGACTTAATTAGATTTATGCTTTTCTTAAAACTATTGACCTTTCTATTTATTAGGAAATGGAAAACTCTATATATTTGATGTTCTTATCACTATCACTCATGTGGGCTATCAACTAGGCTAGTTCAAGCCCAAAACATGAATTGACTTGATTAGTTTTACACTTTTCATGAAACTATTGACACTAGCAAGACACAAACATGATCTAATTCTCAAAAACTATGTTAAGTTACCATATCAAGTTTGATTTTATGGTCATTTATCCGAAAGCTTAAGCTATTGGCCAAATAGATTACTCTTTTACTATATTCTTGACAATACTAAATAATAAATTGATCACAGATTTCCATGCATCTTCACATATGAACATATAAGATGTGAAGAAAAGAGAAATACTGAAGCATATATATGCATGGATCAATAATCCTAGTGACAAAAATGATCAAATTATAGTGAAGATGAAACAAAAAACTATTTTCATTTTCTATTCATCTTTATAATGTATTGTTTTCAACCAATCAGGTGTTCCCATTAGAAAGATATTAGAGGAATGAACCAGGAAAGTTGACTGAACTAAAATCTCAAAGAAATATAATTTACATAGAAAAATCAAATGCGAAACAAATAAGAATGTTGAGGGTTAATATCTGAGTTCCGAAAAAAAATCTCTCGAAGAACAAATTTTCGCTAGTGGAGTACACAACCAACCAAAATATCTGAAATCCGCACAAGTTAGAGACGCAATGAAATTCGTCGACCAACACTATATCGAATCAGATCTAGGCATCTAAGCGAAGAGAAAGTAAATGGGGTCTAGGGAAACAGACCGTCGCCGTCCTTGTCGAACAAGCTGAATGCCTCCTTGAACTCTGCGATCTGGTTGTCGGTGAGCTTGTCCGCCATGGCTCCTACGGGTTTGCTCGATTGATCACGCGGTGGAAAGGCAGAGAGGAAGAGGCGAGTGGAAGAGAGAGGGAGAGAAGACGAAGGCGAGAGGGCGATGAAATGGAGCAGCGAAGGGACGAGAGCGTTTTCTGCCGTCGACTCCGCTCCTTTGGCAGGGCAGGGCAACACGTCCTAGTTAAATGATTAATTCCATAAATATATAACCGTTAGTTATTGGCACTATATATAGATATATGGCTACGACCTCGAAGCCTAATTTATTTATGATATAAATAATAAATAAAAAGAATAATTTTAAATAAAATAAAATAAAATAATATACATGATGCGGTAATAAGGAGAGGCCCCACTCCGTGGAGGATAGCGGCCACGGTGAAGGTTAAAGTCAAGGTGATCAACGCTTAGATAGTATCGGCCGGTCGGATGAGCATGCCCCAACCGAGGGGAGAAGGTCCCGGTCCTAGTTCGGATCCTCTGTCCCCATTTCTCTCTGTCCCCGTATCCCACTACCGATCGGACGGATCAGATTACATCTCAACGCATCATGATATCTTTAAGATGTGTGCAGTATCCTCGTGATGTGCAAGGCATCCTTGAGATGTAATCTGGCCCGTCCGATCGACAGTGGTACACGGGGACAGAAAGAAATGGGGACAGAGGATCCGAACTGTCCCGGTCCAATCCCGCCTTCGACACGGGGAGGTGTCAAATGACCGACGTCCAATAGAGTATTGGGCGTCAGGCGGAGGAGGAGACGATGTGTAGAAGCCGGGCCGAGCAGCAACTCTGCTCGGCCAGACAACATGACTCAACATTGGCAGAGCGGAATTTCGACCGAGCGGACGTGACACAAGCACAATGGAATTCCTGTCGAGCGAATGTGGCACAAGCATAGTGTTCCGGCCGAGCGGACGCAACACAGACACAGTGGAGTTCCGACCGAGTGGACGGGACATAGGAACAGCGAAGTTTCGGTCAAGCGACCAACCCGTTCGACCTAGCAGCATACTCTCTCTGTTATCCATCGGCATCCTTTTGGGAGTTAGTGCCGCTGACACCGGGCATAGACAACCAGAAGATCGTACAGCGGAAACTTCCACTGTCATGTCAGAGATATGCGCGACCTATTAAGGTACTGTATCAGAGATACTTTACTGGCAAGTCTTTTTAGGGAAAATTTGGGGAAGCGTGCTCACCTTGGGGAGCGTGCACGCCGCTACGAGAACTCTATATAAAAGGGGTCCAAGCATCTACGGAGGTACGCAATACGCGATAGACATTGTTCTTGCTACTGTTTATTCTTGTTGCTCCGCCTTCTACTTCATCGCGGGTGACTGATTTGAACGTCGGAGGATCAACGTCGGGGACTCCTTCCTTGACTCGGTACTGACGTAATCTGTATTATAAGTCGGAGCAAAGTTTACAGAAGATCAACAGAAACGTCATATATCTAACTTTCCATCTCAAAAAAGACAGTTCGATGCACGAAACTCCCGCCATACGAGATCCTGAAAAAAGATCCATTGTACATAATCTAACCCTACTTTTTACAAGAGACTGTTTCTAGAAATCGAACCCGTGACCTCTCTAATTTAATATCTTATGAAATATTAGGGCATTATTTTACAGGAACAAATAAACCCTATTTATTTTTTATTATTATTTAATCCAGACTCTTACCAACTTAATTAATCCGATCTTTATCCCAATTCAGCCACCGGATAAATCCAGAAACGTTGGCGATAATACACCTGTAACTGACCTTCATGATTTTTTTTTGTCCACTGTAGAGGAGAGTTCAGAGCTGCATCACTAGCAATCCTGTCCACACACGAATATATCATATTCATGCAGGTCTCTGCATTAAATATAACTGTTTTACAAGAATCACTCACGTTTCTCGTCAGATGACTCCAAGTAACATCCTCGTAAAACCATGCAAAAAATGAACAGAATACAAGAGTGTGTGGCCAAAGACTAGAATGAGCCTCACTCAAAATTATTATCGTAACGAATGAAAGAAAAAGCAGACCACCAAACGCTCAAGACAAATCTATCCCATGAAGTGAGCTGGTCTGGCACAAATTTACTAAGAAGCAGCAGTTCATGCTTTGTCCGGTAAGATGTTGTCTGGGAGAATTAGCTCTGGAGGGAATCATACTCCTCATCTCTGCGAGCGAACTTCTTGTGCAGTACTTTCTCAAACTCAATCTCGTCAAGAGATTTAGCATTCTCAGCCGCATGCACCTGGGCCAAATTGGCATAGTTGGCAGCAGACTGCACAATGAAGGCCATCTCTTCTTCAGTAAGTTTCCTCATAAATTTTGCAGGATTGCCTCCCCAAACCTGTCGCATGAGAAATGTGTTACAAATGAGTGAAATCTTTTCAATTATGCTCTTCTGCATCAGACTGTTTCTCTTAACTGTTTGAGTTGGCTATATGAATTTTATCTTATCCTGACACTAAACTCTATGCAAGATTATCACTAATTTCTGTCTATCAATAAGTGAAAATCACCAATCTTATTTCATCAGGATTCAGCAGTTGTCAGAGGAACTCCTCCAATATTTATTGGATGAGAACTTCAAACCAAGTTTGAGATTGGTTAATCCAGACATTGTTGCATAATACAATTACTCACTGGATCAGATACAGTTATAGGGCAATCCAACTTGGCAATAATATGTTCCTAGTTCATTTAATAAATTTTGATATTTGTCATCAAAAGCATCGTCATTGCTGTCAAAGTCAAGTTTGTTCCAACTATATGGAGTCGGCTAATATGAATCTTATTCTTCCATTAAAGTTTATGGAATGCTATATTATTGTATTTGTGCTGCACATCAGTTAGCAAATCAGATCCACTAGCTTCAACAACCATCACATGCTACCATTTCAAGAGTCCTTACATTTTCCATTCATCAAGTAGGGTTAGGCCGGTTCAACTTACCAGTTTAGTATTTTCAATTCGAACCTAATCATTAAGTTGAAAATAATTTTAAAAATTAGCCAGTTAAATAGATTAAAGAAATAATATAACTTTTTTATTTCAGCAAATCAATAAACCATGTAGTTTAAGTTCCATATTACTCAAATCACATAGGCAACTTTAAAAATCCACAAATCGCGTACCCAATACCGATTTTGCTGCTCTGCTTGTTTGTTTTCGCTCGCCAAATCGATTGTTGTTATGTGACCATGAACAATAACTTTAATTGTAGCAATCGATTAAAAACCTCATTAAAAAAATGATTAAAAAACCTTCTATGATAAAAAATTTGATGCTCTCAATAGGGTGTATCGAATTGATGTTTGAGAATATGAATATAAATCAGGAGAATTAGACGAGCACATAAAACTTTGTTCCATGTCATTTTGAGCTCTCTAGGTCCAGAGCAGCGAATTTTTGAATACTGATTAGATTGTTCAGACACATTCGTGTTCAAAAATTCATTACTCTCAATACGGTATATCGAATTGATGTTTGAGGGCATGAATATAATTAAAAGAATTAGACGAGCATATAGGACCTTGTTCCATATTATTCCGAGCTCTCTAGGTCCATTGTGGTCAAAACCAAGTCCTATGTGTTCGTCTAGTTCTCTTGATTATATTTGTGTCCTCAAACATTATTTCCATATGCCATACTAAGAGAAGCAATTTTTTGAACACGAATGTGTCCAAAAAATCCGAATCATGTTAAAAAATTCGTTGTTCTCAATATGATGTATCGAATTAATGGGCTAAAACAGACTAACGGACCTAGAGAACTCGGAATAACATGGAACAATGTCATATGTGCTTGTCTAGTACTCCTGATTATATTCATGTTCTCAAGCATTAATTCAATACACCATATTGAGAGTAGCAAATTTTTGATCATATAAGGATTTTAATCATTTTTTTTTTAGTTTTTAATCGATTGCTACCCTGTAGCAATGGATTGGGTGAGCGTAAATGAACGAGGTGAGGGGCAAAATCAGTATCGAGTACACGATTTGGGTATTTTCAAAGTTGCCTAGGCGATTTGGATAATACGAAACTTAAACTACATGGTTAAGTAATTTGCCATTTTTATTTCTGATATATTCATACATGTATATTGCTTCAATTTAGTTTTATTGATCAGTTTACCATTGTCCAAAACTGAAACCAAATTGATAAGCTAATAAATCAATTTTCAGTTTGGTTCAGTCTGGTGCAGTTTGGTAATTTTCACTGATAAAACAAATCTTTTCAGTGGGGTACATACACTATGGTGCAGATTGGTTTCTCAATTTCATGTTTGGATGCCCACATTTTGCTTATGCCAAAAACAAGGCCATTCTCCTCCGGCTAAGATGGTTCTGGTGTTGTATTTGGCAATTTCAATATCAGTCGATATCTGTTTCAAACACTTAATCAAACATAACATCCATTTAACAGCTTTAAGAACCCCTTTTTTTCACCACGTCATGATGCTGCTTCCAACTGCAGCTTCTAACTCTCATTCATTGAACTGCAAAGACACCTCTCCGTCTGTCTTTGATTCCAGCCAGTATATTGGTACTAATTAAACAGTCTGCAAACCATATTTACATATCACACTGTGCCATAAGATATTCCATCAGTTTCCATCATTACTATTTTGGTACCTGTTGCTGCAGCCTCCACTACAGAAGCACAACCTTCCTCCTACGGAAGATCACTACTTAGATACTTAGACTCTTCATATATTCCCTTTGCATCTATATTGGCTGCCAACTCTTGAAGCGGGCACTTGATATCCCTCCACGCAAGTTTTTAAAAATAATCAAGTTCGATATTTGGATGATTGGATCCGTACCCACAAAAGATACTCCCATCTGACTGGCTGACTCCAGGCAACATAGAATCACAATGTTTTCAAACAGAAACTGAAAACAATTTTGGCATGTGTGGCCCCTTTTCTTTCCCTCAGTCACTACCTCTTAAATACCTGATTGCCCTCTCGAGTTCACCCTTTCGCCAATCATAGGTTTATCAGATAAGAGGTGGCAAGGGGAAAAAAAGGTCAAAAACAGATAATAGAACTGGAGAATAACAAAACTTTGGTAGTAAATTAACTTAAGGGCTATACCATACACGATCATCGATGAAAGATCAGTGTTTGGACAATTGTTGCCCAATTGCTCACTTTAAATCTAGGAAAATCATGGCATGTATTGAAGAAGATTATTGTTTTGATCATGATTAATTGCTCACCCCAAATACAAGATGAAGGCTTTATTCTGAGATCCGAATAACTCCCTTAACACCTTAACTAATCATGCTTCTACCAAGAGATTTGAAAAGTGAGAGATGAAAATAAAGATGATATTCAGAAGAAGCATGGTCTTGGGAGAAGCATTGTTAGATAGAACCAACTGACTGGCGTTATTGATACTCAAAAAGTAAATGATTTTTGTAAATAGAGTAAACCGACTTAAATGGATAATAGTTGATACCTCTCCACATGGGACCCTTGTATTCTGCCTTACAAGGGATCCAGCAGCTACCATCCCATGCTTTTCAACAATAACTCCATCAAGCAGGACAGCCCCAGTTCCAACAAATGCTTCATCCTCAACAGTGCATCCATGCAAGACAGCACTATGACCTTAAATTGCAAATTTAAAAGCAATGATGAGCTCCACAGAAGTAATTCATCTTGCAGATTGAATCAAAAATCTAAATCGTAACACAAGCACGATATAGCATAAACAGAACTTGAATGTGAAATATGTGCAGCAATAAAACATGCAGGATTTGAACTTAAAACTTTATGGCTAGAACAAGAGGAACTTCTAGACTGGAAACCAGCATTGATAACGAAATGAAATGCTTCAAAAAGTAGAACAATTAATTGAAATTGTAAGATATTTGTTCAACGAACACAAAGAAATTAGATGTAAAATTGTCAATGAGGATGACTAAATTAGTCACCTATTGTGACATTATCTCCAATTATTGTTGGGAGAACCTTCCCGCTCAGATTAGATTTCGCCACATGCACCAGAGAATTATCTTGAATGTTAGTGCCAGAACCAACATGGATGCTATTCACATCACCTTCAGAGGATCATAAGAAAAAAGAATTAAGAGCTGTAGATTAACAATAAAAGTAAACATAATATAGTATCAGTCACAAGAATTAATACAGAGATCAAATGGAAATCTTTCTTCCTTACCAGCCGCTCATAGTGATACATCCAGAAACAACCAATTTTACAAATTAACAAGACTAATCCATATTGAATGCAATCATTGGATAATATTACCATAGACCATAACCAAAAACAGGAACAAATAAAAAAAAGTAAATTTATTTTATTTTATTTTGCACCCATGTTGCCTGTTCAACAATCTGTAATGGATGTTCTTAAGTCATTGTACTTCTAGCATAATTTAACATATATTTACATGAAAAAAAAGTGGCATTGCTCATCAATCCGTGTTAACCATTACTACATAATTTATTATTTTAGTGATATTCATTGGAGGAATAAGATGCATGCAACTGACACCAAATAGCTGACTCATGGCTAGTTCTTGTTGTATTTTTTTTCCCCATGCATTATTGGTTGTTCAAAATTTGAGTGATGTACACTCACAACTAATAATCCATTAAGCCTCTTACTGTGATTATAAATATTGTGTATATAAGTAGATTAATATAGTGCATTCTAGCTAAGCTGGAGGATCATACAATTATTTGTTAGATCAGACAGACCCTTCACTGTCCAAAACAGGAAAACAAAGTTGACAAAGATTAAGAATGACAATCGAGGATTTAAACTACAACAACAACCAAGCCTTTTCCCACTAGGTGGGGTCGGCTGACAATCGAGGATTTAAACTATGTAAAAAAAACACACAGGGAGGATGAGTATAGTAATTGGCAATAAGTTTTGTATTCCTCAATCATTCAAAAGGAAGGAAAGACTAATACAGTACATTAAAAAAAAGAGTGGCTGTCCAGCACTAGTTCAATCATCACACCATTTTAGCCAAAAGAAAATAGATACTTATAAGATAAGCTATGGTTCATATGTTAGTGTTGTTGATATTATATTATTCACATGGATAAGAAAGCACAAGAACCACCAACATTCACAAATAATTAGACTAGCTTTGGTATTAAATTAAGTGAAATAGTCTAAAATAACAGGGGAATTTGATAAAAGATCCATAGACATTATACTTCTACAGAGTGAGATGATTATTTAACACTTTACGGTGAGAAGAGTTCAAGGGAGACCATAAAGAACTTTATAAAAAACAATAAATATATTTTCATGTCTACAGTTAATGGCTAAAAAAGTATCTTCTAGAAGCTCAGGGTCGAAAAGATTCACCAACCTCAATCTAAGAAGCTAGGTTAGTATATTCTTGTTATTTCTTACGATGATGATCGAAAAGTTGTTTTTTAGAAGGAAAACCAAACAAAGACAAATAGTCTGGTTAAAGCAAGATATTAAAAGAGAGGGTGCGTACCTTGCAAAACACAACCGTACCAAATTGACGATCCTTGGCCCACTTGGACATCACCAATAATAGATGCACTTGGAGCAACAAAAGCATCTTTGTGAACGCTAGGTACTTTGTCAAATAAGTTCATGAGTGTGCGATGTCTTGACACTGAAAATTGATAAGAGAGAAGTTATAGCAGACTAGAATACTAAGAACTTAACAAATAACATACATGAATTCTCACTCCGTGACATTAATAGCAGTAAGAAATGTATCAAAGCTGAGAACATAAAAAAATGATGTATGAGAAAACTTTCCTGCTTCATTAAAAGCCAGCAGGTCATCTCCCAGAACCAGAATCCACATATGATCAAAGCAATTGGGAAACCTTCTCAATCACAAGAAGCATCCATGACACAGAAATCTAGAGTTTTGTACTTTGTTGGCATTTTAAAATATGAGTCAAACTTCAGAAACTAATTTCCTGGGTTCGTAAAAATGCTAAAAACTTTTCGTAACCTAGAATAATCAGTTTGCTAAAGTTCCTACAACAGGCATCCCATATTTGAATGTTCCATCAAGCCTGTGGCTTTTCTCTCCCTGTCAATTTTATGCATCCTATGGCTTGTATCAATATTCTAGAAAATATATGCTTCACTCCTTGGAAGGCCAAACTGAAAACTTGTGGCAGTTAACTAGTACTGGTGGACAAATAATTGTGCTCATTTGTGGAGTTTATCATGATATATATATATATATTCTCAAGTATTCAAAAAGAAGAAGTATATAAGTTCATATGGTGGATGGTATTAACAAACCAGTCACCAAATGAAAGCAATTTCAAGAAAATATAAACTAATGCTAAGAATTTATATACTTCTATGTGTGCACCTAGATGTTTGTTGTTTTTGACCAATGAAATTGGATTATTGTATCTCAAACATGGTAAATATATCAAATAGGTGCATATGGCAAATGCATACGGGCTGTGGGCCGTGTCCAATTAATTGTACAATTGTACAATTCACTAAACTAAAAGCTTAAAATATGATACCTCACTGCTTTACTGATGAAGTTCAATGCAATCGTGCAACACAATTTTTTTTTATTAGATATAGATTGTTGACGACTGAGAAATAGAATTATAGAACTAGCATAGACATTAATAAAGAAAGTGAAGTTAATTTGAGCCTAAGAACACTACAGAGGTTGAAAGATTAGAGAACCAGATTCCAATCAAATATAAATGTTCCATATTCTGAACCTGAACTATATGGAATTTGTGGATCTGTCTGCAGATTCCAAGCTGATAATCAGAATATGTGCAGAATATATGGTTGGGCATTACAGATAGCACGTGATAATACCACCCAAATTTTTTTCAACGTCATAACTAAATGGAAAGAAAGGGATCAATAATTTTATTGAATGAAATAGTTAACCTTGGTTCACTGACGACCCTAAATGTATATCTAGGATAATATTACATTGTCCAATCATCTATAATATTATATTATAATCCCAGGTAACTCAGCAGCTCACTGACTTTCAATTTTAGACAAGTCTAAGTTTAAACTCAAATTCTATTATGAGATGACAAAATTACAGTAGAATAGCTTGATGGTGCACTTAATATGAAAACAAAGTTGGCTCGTAGAATTGAAGGAATCTTAAAAATGGAATGTGGATTAGTACCCTGGATAAGCTAAAATCAACTTGTTTCGGGCATGCAAATGTAGACTACTATCTTGCACAGATAATTCAATCTATAAATTACAGACAGCTGACCTTTTGATGACAAACAATGAAAAGGATGCATTCAAACATGCTTAATTGCCTTTAGATTTTGAGGAAAATATCATTAATATAAGAAAGTTTAAGAAAACGAAGTAAGTGAATAAACAACTCGATAGATCATCATGAAATATAGTATCGGATGGAAACACAGGACTATTTTTGGCACTCTGAAACAAAAACAAAAACTGAATTACCTAAAGTCACCATAATGAGGTTAAACCTCTACTATCCATATTGAGTGACGCCTAAATAATGTTACAAGAGCCAAGATACAACCAAGGCAAAAAGAAAAAAAAAATGCCAGGTGCCTGAGCGAGAGATACCACACACAACCCGATTATCAGACACAAGATTTACCGTCCAAAACAAGGGGAGGAAGGAGTCTTACGTTGTTCCTGGAAAAGGTAGTTTCCCTGGAGGCGGCAGCCAAGACGGTCGATGGCCTGGCCGGTTTCCCGGATCCAGAATCCAACGGTGTATATCGCCCTCCCTAGAGTTCCCATCGATCTCTCGCCTCAGGGGAGAGAAGGTTGGAGAGTAATAGGCGATGCAAAGCGTTGCTCTTCGCACCGGAGACGAGGACGACGACGGAGTGAGACGGGAGAGAGAGCGACCGACGAACTGGGAAGGTGGAAGAGGAAGGAAATAGGAGATGTGATTTGGGTTTTCGCCGGTGTGAAATGACTGATATCGCCCTTGTCATCGGAAGCAGTAGCGGGTTGAGCTAACCTGGACCGAATCCGGAAGTTAACTCTTGGGAATTAAATCAACCCATACAAAATAAAATTATCAATTTTAATTATTAGTTTCAAGCTGAGTTAAATCAAAATTAAATTATTTTTTAATTAAAATTTACCGCGTGGAAGTTTTTATATTTTAAAAGAGACTAAAAAACAGAAGCGGGTTAGATTTTTTATATTAAAATCTACCGCGTAAATACTTAAAGAATACTCATTTTGAGTGTTTGTTAAATTTAAATGAACCCAATTTACTTTTATCTAACTTCAAAAATAATTATATCTGTCCAGAGGCTTCCTCAATTTCTCACAGGGATCGAGTCACAATTTTAATAAATTAATGAATAAATTTATTTTAATAGACGATTAATTTAAAAAAAATAGAGAACTGATATAGCATTTGTTACAGTCATTTTTGGTTTATTTCAATGATAAAAAAAAAAAAGTTTTGATAGAGCTAATCAGTTATCTCAAGTTTAGTCGAAAAAATTATTATCTGCCCAAGGTTGATGTGATGGTAAGTGAAAGTGTTTTTCTCAAATAATCGGTTCATGGAGTCATCTTACTTTTTTGATTCATATGATGATCGAATGTGGAGGTTGGACGTGATTAGTCAATGTAAACAAAATTATTATATCAATTTATTTTATAGCAATACATAAATGTTACATGAATTAAAATCCAAGAGAAATAAAGAATAAGAGACAGTGTTATTATTTTTAAGGAAGCTATTAATTATAATAAAATTTTAATTAATTTATGCAAAATAATAATGTATTTTGATTTTGTGAGGTAAAAATGAACAAAAGATTTTTTAAATTATTTTTTAAAGGATTTTTATTTTATTTTATAATATAAGGATGTTTGATAGCTACTTGGAGCGACTTGAATAATTTTAGTCAATGTAAAATAATTTAATTGATATTAAAATGATTTCAGTAAAAATACTTAAAACAGTTTTAATTATATATTTTATGTTATAATTTTTTAACTAAATTGAAATAATTTTAATAAAGTCAGAAGAATAATTTTAAGTAACGTTAAAATAATGTAGTAATTATGGTAAAATAATTAATATTAAAGTAGCTTTAATCGATTACTTAGAAATCAAATTACGCTGTAGTAATTTATTATTTAATATTCTAGCATTTTAACGCATGCCTTTTTATATTTTTCAATATGGAATATTATTTTAACAATATCAACAACAAAACGGCACTTTTTTAAATTTTGTTATATTTATTTATGTATTTATGGTAAATACGCGGAGCCCAAAAATCCACTGTCTCCATTCCGATTTATAAAGCGTTCGCGTCCGTGCGTAGCAGCAGCGAATTAGGAGAGAAAAGAAAAGAAAAGCGATCGGCTTCTCTCGTCCCTTCACCCAATTCCCGTTCCTTCAAAACCCTACCTTTGCTTTTCTCGGCCTTCCATCGCGCTTCCTGTCTTCGTCTCCGCCCTGCCTCAGCTGGACTTCGCTCCGATTCATCTCCGTAGGTTCGCCCGCTCAGTTTTTTTTTTTTCGGTGTTCGGCTATAGTATTTTACGGATTTGATCTAGATGCGGACGATTGTGATTGCTATTTGTGGATTTGGTGATCTATTTATTGGTTCCCCATGGGAGATGTGATTGTTAGTCGATGTGTATATATCTCGGCTGATTTGCTCGGGAGGAGGATCCGGCGGGCTGACTTCGGTTGGTGCTTTAATTTGCGGGATTCTCATTTCGGTGGCCTCGCATTTTTGTGTTGGATCGCGCGGATTCGATGGGCATCCGTACGATGGAATCTTCCGACATTTTTCTTAGGATTCCTCGTTGCATTCGTTTGATTCGCTTGGTCGTTTATGGTGATTGTGTGCATTTGGATCTTCCTCTGCCTGAGGACCATTTCTCTTTCTATTGATGGAAGATAGACCTACGTGCCAAATGATTAAGCTTGAAATCGGGGTAGAATAGTTCGGGGTTATTATTATTAAATAAATAAATCCGGTAATATTTTTTCTCTTTTGAATCAGTATGTGATTTAACAAATAGTTAACGTGCATGATAGATTTATCTTAGTGTCTGTGCACGAGATCTGTTATCTGGTAATCTGGCTCATCTTGTCGGCCATCTAAACTAGATAGACTGTCTTATCTTTTGCCTAGTGATGGTGAGGTTCTATATTTTTCCATCTTGTGATGAACATTGACCCAAGAGCAGCAATCAATCTTCCACTTCAATGTGCTTCTCAAATGGGAAACTTGATATTATCTCTTGCTTTCAATATGAGTCAATAGAGCGGCATATTCCATATCTGATTATTTATTATTCTAGTTCGTAGTCCATGGAACAAATTGAATTTGATACATGAAATGTAAGTCTTGGCTGAGACCCTTCCTGAATCTCAGTTTCTTAAAATCTTGGTGTTTAGGTGCATGCATATGCAATTGGGCATACATATCATCAATTACTCATCAGCTAGTTAGCTATCAAAATTTTCTAATTAAATCTTATGGCATATGCAATATACAAATGTCTCTGCCAAAATTTATATCATCAAGCAATCATATTTTTTTCATTTTATATATACAAATAAAAAAAAAGACAGCCGAGTGCACGAAGCTCCCGCTAAGCGGGGTCTCGGGGAAGGATTCATTGTACGCAGCCTTATCCTACTTTTTGCAAGAGGTTGTTTCCAGCATTCGAACATGTGACCTTTTGGTCATAAAGTAGCAATTTTATCGTTGCGCCAAGCCTCCTCTTCATTTTATATATACAAATATCTCTGTTAAAATTTATATTATCAATTAACCATATTTTTTCATTTTATATTTCAGCCAACTAATCTCTTCCTTTTCTATTGCATTAAGTTAATCTTAATTGAAACATTGTCTCATTCTTATTCTGTTATCAAAGATATTAAATTAGGTTGGGCTAATTAATTAACTTTATTTTGGGCCATTTTAAAAATAAAAGGTGGTATATGGCTATATCTGCAATCTGATGTGGAATCATTGCATACACACATGAATTGTATGGATTGCTTTCTAAAACAATGCATGATTATAAATATCTCACTAGATTTGTAGTTGCTCAATTGATCTACTGATCCATATTCTGGTTTGACTGCTCATCTTGTTTGGCTTAGATTGGTAGATAGTGAATATTGTATGTGAAATGATTCAACATATTATGCATCACAACATATTGTTCTTCTGTAGGCTAAAGTTGTAGTGTTGTTATTCTATGAATTATTTGGCAAAATCACTTGTTTCAGCATTTTCTGATGTTCTAAGCACTAACTTAGGTGCTACCTCGAACAAAGCAAAGTGCTCATATTTTAAGCTTTTAGGCAGATTCATTTTATTTCTTTGGTAAATAGTAGGACTGTGGAAATGCAGGTAGGCAACTATATGATTACAATAAGCATGCTATGATTCTTTAGTCATATTTGTTATATGAATAAAAATTAAACAATATCTTGTATAGGAAAGAACTAACAATGACATGTGAAATTCATAGCAGGCAAGTATTATTCAAAGAAAAGAATTTACTCTTCGTTGCATGATTGTGTTTGTCTTAACTATTTGTGTCTTTCCTTCCCCTACCTCCTCCTGTTAATCATCCAATCAAGTAAATCCAACTTAACTTTAAGAGTGGATGGAGTTGCAAGTAAGGTTGTCTTGATCAAGATCCTACTTAGGTACAGGATTAAGTTCAGGCTCAAATTGTAGGATTGTAAGATCCTATAACTTTTATTGAAATATTTTAGAACCATGTTTGGCATTTATCATATGGGTTTACTTTGAATATAGTATATTGATATAAACATTAAACAAAAAGACCTTTTGGTCGCATGCAACAACATTACCGTTGCAACAATGTTGATATAAACATTGAAACACTATAATTCTAATATCATGAATTATAAATAAAATTACTCATATAGCTAATATCTGAAAAATATATTGCAATTTTTAAAGTATTCAATCTTTATATGACATTATAACTAGTAATAACTTCTATAAGATGAATCGTAACTATTATATGAATTATTATATGGATAATTCATGATTCTGTAAATTATGGTATATGATCACATAGCTAATTCCCGAAAAGTTTATTGGAAATTTGTTAGATTTTAAAGAATAAGTTATCTTATCAATTATGCTAACTAGTGAGATTATCATATTCCATGATTTATGGAATCATAATCCATGATTTATGGAATATTTTCAGCCTAAATTTTAGGGATACATGGTTACAAAATCATCTTTTCCCACAAGTTCTTTTGTACTAAGGGTATGTGAGCTAAGAATTAGATATTCATAAAATCCTAGCTTATTTTGGATCTTACTTGGATGTTGATCACTCTAAAGGTTCTGATTGTAGAGTAACTTTGTTAGAGATAATAGCATCAATAAGGAAAATATTTTAAGGAGCGATTTGAAGTGGAAAGAGTTAAGGGGAGCATTATATGATCTAGAACAGAAGAAAAACATGGGAATTCTAGAAGACAAGGGTTATTGTGAAACACTTGTTGCAAAAGCCATTATTGGAGGTTGTGGTCACCTAGTTTCCATCTCAGTTAATAAAAAAAATTACTGCATGTGTTGTAAACTTGTAACCCATAAAAAGAAAATATTATTATGGAAATGTTTTTCTAAAAACTATATTTGTTGTTTATGGTTACCTGGTTTCCAACTTATGGTGTGCTCTGGAGCAATATCATTATTGTATCAGGTTTCTTGCTTCTATTCTAAATAAACAGAGTAATAGGTACTTCTATGTTCTTCTAACTATGGTAGTCATTTAAGTGTGGAAATTGGAATTTATTTCTTAGGGTTTGCCTAGAAACATACACATAGGATGCCACACACTTGCACAATGCTTCTCATTAGGTACTTCTTGTGCCTTGTTTGAGGGAACAATCTCCATGGATGGTACGAGGGTGTGCTAGGTTTCATGATTGATCCAAGCATCATTCCCCTTTGCTTGTTATTGGTTCTGATGGCGCATTGTTACATCATCAAAAAATTGATGACCTTTGTGTATTATTAATGCAACCTAGTTGCAATAAAAAAATACAATATTAGCATGTCTTGATGCCCTTAAACACACAAATTGAAATTCCATAGCATCCAAATTGGGATAAGTAGTTAGTAACACAAAGACAAAAGTTGTAGTTCTACAGCTATTCAAATTGTTGCTGCTAATCTAAGATTGAAGTACTTGTATGTGCATCACAGGAAAGTCTAAATTATAGACATTGAAGGAGTCTGTAAACCAAGATTTGTACATATTTTAGTGATGTTCTATTCCTCATAGCCTACCTTTTGGAACACTCAGAAATCAGTAAAAAAAAACTTGACCTTTATTGGTTAAAAAGGTTTGAGTTGGATCGTTTGATCAATCAAACATTCATGACCTCTGAGAGAGAGATTCTTAATTTGGACCAATAAATAAGGTCCTTACTATCAATTAACAAGGGATTTATTTGTTAGTGTAGTTTATAAAGAAATGTCTGTTGTTCTCATTGATCTAGTGCATTGCAGTCAGTGTCCAAACTCAAATTGGTATAATGTCCCATTTGCCCACTGATTCAACCTGCAGATCTGTTCCTAATTGTGGTTTGCAAATGCCTTAATGGACTCATGGGACATCTCTCTTCTATTGTATTTGCGGTGTCAACTTAGCCTTCCTGTTCATTTAGGTACATTCCTGATCTTATTGTGCTTGTGGACTGGTACTGTGTTTTTACTTATTGACAGAATTCAGTATACGTGGCACTACTCCGAGGCTTGCATTGGAGGAAAATTCCTTCAAGCTCTGGTTGACAACATTTGAAGCTGGTCTCTGACCCACAGATTTGAGTCCTTCAACTGCACATTGAGGTTGATATCGTGATTTAATGCTCCCCTTGTCGGACCTTAGTTTCTAGGGCTGATGAGGATATTTGCATTCCATGACCCTCAAATTGGTTATGATGCATCTCTATGAACTCCTTACATCCTTCGACTTGATGCTGGCTGATGAGTTTGTAACCCTCTACTTGCTTCTTGAAAGTTCTTCACCTCAGTAATTGAGAAAACAAAATAATCATTGATCAGAAATTGCTTGATGTACATAAACTTTTGTTGCTTGAACCTTTACAAGTAAATTCTTGTGGGAAGAGCAGGAAGGTTAAGCAAAAGAATTTAGGCAGCACTTGATTGTTGTACTATGCATTTTATAATCTTCTCTATTACTTGCAGTGTGGTGACTGGTGAGACTAGTCCGTGGCACTTCGTTGCTTTATTTTTGTTTATGTTTCTGTGCTAGTTTCATAGTGCTGAGCGACTTATCCATGTAATGAAGATTTTGTCAATTAATATTCTTAATGATTCCATGCAGGAAAGTTGCTGTTAAATAAGTGAGAAATGTCCCCGGCTTCTAAATCTAAGGCCATGGAGAAATTGCCTGCAAAGACAGTCAAGGAACAAGGCAAAGTTTCTTCAAAGCCTGTTTTGGCTGTTAACCATGGAAATGGTGTCCAGTCAAGTGGATACAATCCAGATTCAGGAACATTCCACAATTTTGATACGACGAGCTCTGTTTCTGTGCCAGGCCAAAACAATGGACGTTTTGGAACAATAGATGAAACAGAGGATCATTCTGTTAGTACCACTGGTGATTCTGGAGAAGATGAACAAAAGGAGAAAACCACTAGTAATGGACCTCGTATTGAATCTATACCTGGCTGTGACACGGACAAGCGGGAGAAGATTAGACAGAAAAATGAGAGAAAGCATCAACGGCAGAAGGAAAGACGTGCTCAGGAGTTACATGAACGCTGTAGTGGGTACCTCATGTCTAGGAAACTGGAGATGCTTGCTCAGAAAATTGTAGCCATGGGGTTCTCTTCTGAGGAGGCAACAATGGCTCTTATACAAAATGAAGGACGTGTTGAAGAGTCCATTTCATGGCTCCTTGAACTGAGCGAAGAGAGCAAGCATCATATTGCAGCAAATATCGACAGTTCTGTCAACATGAAAATTGATATAACTGCAGAGCTTGTAAAGATATCGGATTTGGAGATGAAATTTAAGTGCACGAAGCAGGAAGTGGAAAGGGCTGTAGTTGCATGTGAGGGTGACTTAGAGAAGACTGAAGAGACTTTGAAGGCACATAAGCAGGAAGTAAAGGCTGCTCCATTGAAATTGGAAGAAGCAGATGACTCTGTCACAGCAAGTGGGACTCTTGACAATAAGATGGTAATGCCTGTTCAAAATGTGTCATTAAGACCTCAACTAAAGGGAGCAGTTCCAGTTGTCACTCTACAACGAAGAGAAGAACAAGATTTGAGTCATAACAAAACTTTTGCAACCGGAGTTGCAGAGTCTGGGAATAAGAATTTGCGGTCTTCAAGAAGGTTACTGCCTAAGACAGATTGGGGAAGACCCCAAGTGGTTGCTTCCATGGATAAAAGGTGGTCAAATGGTAGCTCGACCTCATCTGCTGCATACTCTTTGCCAACCTCTCTGCAGGTAGCTGTGCCTCCAGCCAATCGGTATGTGATGACAAGTAATGAAATGAAACCTAACCTGCCATCAGTGGCATTGAGGGAGCCTGTCATTGTAATGCAGCGGCCTCAGTCTCTCCATGCCAAACAAAACCCTGCATCAACAAGCCCGAACATCACCAGTACATCACCGCCGACTTCCACAGGATGGTATCCGAATGGTACATCTAGCATGGGGTTGATAAAGGTGGAAAATGGAGGTCTCCTTCCGAGCTCATCTTTCCTGGGTTTGCATGGTTCTACTGCCCAACAATTTATTAACCCAAATCATTTCCGACCTGCTTCTAATCCCGTGGATTCCTTTCCAACCGGTTGGGGCACTCCATTCAACCCTTCAAGTTCATCCACACTGTCACCTGGCATACCTTCTTCGCCTGGTCTCCTTACTAGCTTGCCTTCTGGTCTGTCTGCTTCATCTTCCGATGACTGGTGTTCCAGTGGGTCAACAACATACGACTATACCTCTATAGATTGGAGCATGGATACAGATTTCATGAAGCCATCCCACAAGATCAACAACTTGCCGTCTACATGGTCTACCATGTTCATGGGTGGGAAAATGGTGAAGCGTACTGTGAACTCACACTCAGCGGTTATCGGCATACAGGGTGATAGTCTTGCAACCGATGACTCTTCATACTCGTCCGGGTCATATGATTGGTCATCTCCTTTTACAGGGAAGGACCTGCTGAGCATTCCAAGACGGTATGTTACCGATTCTTCACCCTAGGAAGGTTGTAAGCTGAGAAAGAATAAAAGACAGTGGATTTGTTGCTGTTGATGTTCTTGATGCTCATGATTTAAAAACTGCATGCTTTGGTTCAAAGTTAAACGGCTGGTGGTTGTGTTGATTCAGATGCGAACGTTGTAGTAATGCATCGAGTTGAAATCGATGCATTACCACATCGTTCCGTACCTTTCAGTCAGGTTCAAATTGCAGTTTTTTTTCATGAAAATTCATTATTAAAGTTAAGAAATGGGGGTTTCAATAATTATCCTATTGATTGCAGGATGCAATCCGTTAGGGTGGAAAAGAGTCCATTTTAACAAGAATATCGTTTCCACACTGTTGTAACTAAAAATTTTATATCTGCAATAAATATAATTATAGCAGCTAGATGTAAATTAAGCTATTAAAATTGACTATTACGTGTTTGTAATCATAACTGCCATTAGAATAAATGTATTTTAAGAATGCAAAATAGAATAATTATATTATTAAAATGAAAATAGAATGAAATGTCCTTTTAATATATTTTTATGCCCTTTAAAAATTATAAGAGGCACCTTTTAAATTTTTACTCTTTAAAAATCTGATAAAAGAAGATTAATTCTAATTTCTTAAAACACAATACGAAAGTTTAAATAAATATTTATCATTAGGATATTATTCACTCTTAATAAATTTGAAGAGGTTAGTTTGTTTTCCAGATTTTACTTTTTTTTAAAATAAAAAGTCATGAACCAAATAATGTCATGGATCAGATTTGGTTTGAGGCTGTCACCAGCGAAGCCTCTTTCTTTTTTTCAGGTCTCTGTCCAATTTGCAATCTCTCTCTGCTTTTTGCTGTGACTTTGACGTTGACTTTTTCGTACAAAGGAAATATCGGCCGACATTTTCATACTTAAACCAAATTACAAGAGTATCAGACAAAACGGAGCCAATTGCCATCCTATCGTCACAGCGTTGTATAATCAATAAAATAAGCTCTACTACGTGAAATGTTATAATTCACTCACCGTTATAATACTGATATCGCTGGGGTTAGTGTGTTTATTTATCTACCGTTTCGTGAAATGTTATAATTCACTTACCGTTATAATATTAGTAACGCTGGGATTAGTGCGTGATTGACTATTGACGCGTCTAATAGTCCGCCACGGCTTGCAGTTGAGGCCGTTTGTTATCAGATTCGTCCCGATTAAGAGGAGACTCAGAGAGGGAAGGGGAAGCGACGAAGGAGGTAGACCGGATCGGAGGAATGGGTGGTTCCCAATCCGCACCGAATGCAACCTCCATTCACGAATTCACCGTCAAGGTAATGAATCGCTTTCGGATTCCCTTCGTCGTCTGGTTCGATTGTTCTATCTTTTGGTTTTGGGGGGAGGGGGTTAGTTAGGGGTTTCTTTGTTCTTGTTCAGGATGGCATCGGCAACGACGTGAATTTAGGGATTTACAAGGGCAAGGTCCTTCTCGTCGTCAATGTCGCCTCCAAATGGTGCCACGTTCTGATCATCATAACATTTTTAAGTTTCTTGGGATCGTGATCTACTGTTTTTTTTTAAACCTTCTTTTTTTTTATGATTGTTTGTGGGGAGAACTGATATCCTTATTGTGATTTTTTGACAGCGGATTCACAGAGAAAAACTACACGCAGCTGACGGAACTATATAACAAGTATAAAGGAAAAGGTATGTTTTCGTATTCCAATCAAAAGCTTCTTTTCATGGAATGATTGACATAATGATGACTAATTTTTGTTGAAGGTTCTATCTTTTTGTAAGTCTTAGAAGTTAAATTAATATCCGATTTAAAACACTTTCCAACTGTACATTGAAATTAAAAGTTGACAAGAAAAAAGGACTAAAGGAGAGAAATTTTAGATCTTGCCCACTGTATGTGCAATAAGCAATCAAAGAGACAAACAATAGTCTCTAACTCCTGCATGCATGAACATGTTGGATAAAGTTTATCATAGAACTTTGGTACTGACAAATAATAAGAATTCAGTAGAATGATGGAAGAGTTTAATGGTTAAAAGAAAACCAAGACAAGTTTCTTTTACTCAGGGATAAAATTAAGAAATAATAACATGGCTGATTAAGTGATTTTTAGGTTAAACAACTTATTTGATGACACTTCTTCAAAGACATCCAACAAAAATCTTATTCAAAGGCATTAGTCAGTGAATCTTTTTAATTTAGTGAGGTCTAATATTCATTGTTGTATTCATGGAAAGACTAGAAGTGATTATAATGGCTAATTTATATCCTAGCAGCTATTTTATATACTTGGGAGTTATTGAGTTCACTAATTAACTCCAACTATCGTACATCATTATTTGCCACTCTAATGTTATCGCTATCACGATTAGCCTTTCCAGACTTTGCCCCCTATGTCTTCAGTTATCTATCCTCTTGTTGGGGGCTAGGTTCATAGCTTGATATTTTTTTGCTATTTCTTATGAATGAAAATGATTTTGCAAGTCCTGCTATCAAACTTTTTGTTGATTGTTAAATTGGAATGGATGTTGAACAATGCTAACATTGAGTGTTTATTATTACGAAATAATTGTAATAATGGATCATGTTAAGAAAAAGACTCAGTCTACCTGGAAGATAAATTGAGAAATTTGGTGTAGTAAATATTTGCCACCAACTCATTTTTTTTTAAACTCGAAAGTTGTGTGCAGGTAATGATGTAATGTTGTAAGAATTTGTTGATAGACCACACATTCTGGGCATAGGACAAGTTGCTCTTGCCCTTTTGGTACACATAATTAATTCTTTTTCAAGTTCAATTCTATTGGAAAATGAACATGATTTTGAATATGTTAATTATTTTTACAATTAACTTCTGCAAAATATATAATTATTCATGCAAATAAATAACATTTGCTGGGAGCAATGAGCTTACTTATGTGGAT